>NC_068996.1:50192525-50193191 GCF_001194135.2 Octopus bimaculoides | reverse complement strand
GAGTGGTTGGCGTTAGGAAGGGCATCCAGCTGTAGAAACTCTGCCAAATCAGACTGGAGCCTGGTGTTGCCATCCGGTTTCACCAGTCCTCAGTCAAATCGTCCAACCCATGCTAGCATGGAAAGCGGACGTTAAACGATGATGATGATGATGATGATGATAAACAGGGGTTGGACAAAATAATGGAAACACCTTAAAATTTCACCTTAAAACAGATTTATTTTAATATGGGGTAGGACCACCTTTGGCAGTAATTACAGCTTGAATTCTATGAGGTATGGACTCATACAAAATTTGAATTGTTTCCAAAGGAATTTTTGTCCATTCTTCAGCTAAAACAGTCTCTTGTTCTTGTAGTGACGGTGGAGCATATTGACTCCTTACTTGTTTTTCTAAAATGCTCATAAATGTTCAATAATATTGAGATCTGGAGACCGTGGTAACCAAATAAGATGTTCAATGTCACTAGAATGTTCCTTGTGCCATTCAGTAACAACTTTAGCTGTGTGAATTGGTGCATTATCATCCTGAAAGATTGCATTTCCCTCTGGAAACAGTTCTGCAAAAATAGGATAAATTTGATCAGATAAAATGCTTAACTGTTAATTCTGCCTTGAAGGGAAACCATTTGGCTGGTGGATTTCCAAGATATAGCCCCCCCCCCCC
>NC_068996.1:50190506-50192468 GCF_001194135.2 Octopus bimaculoides | reverse complement strand
AGATCATCACTGATCCTCCTCCATGTTTAACAGTTGGAAGAAGACAGTCTGGGTCAATTACTTCTTTTGGCTGTCTCCACACATATACTCAGCTGGTGGTCAGAAATAGGGTAAGGATGACTTGTCCGAGAAAATAACATTTTGTCACTGCTCTAGGGACCAATTCTGTAGGTTTTTACTTCACTCTAAACACTTTGCAACATTTGTTTTTGAAAGTAGTGGTTTTTTTATTGCAGTCCTCCCGTGAAATCTGGCTTTGTGCAGCTCCCGGTGAACAGTTTTTGTGGAAACTGGGTTCTCGAGGTGGCCATTAAGCTCTGCAGTAATTGATGAACAATTCAGAACTTGATGAGAACAGTATCAAACTTATAATATCGCATTACAAAGACGATATTAACCACAAATGAATAAATGAGTGTCATCAGTTACACCTTAGGAAATCCCGTAACACAGAAGAAAGCATACCATTTAAAATGCAATGCACAGTTCTTCAGCTTATTTATGAGCAACAATTAATTGAAGTGTCCCCTAATATTACCACTGTGCATAAGCTGTACTTCACAATGCCTATCATGAGCTGTGAAGCAGAAACTTTCCTCAAAGCTTTCCTTTATAAAGAATAAATTTTGGTCTACCATGACTGAACAATGCTTAAATTCCTCATGCATATTGTCTCTAGGAAATGACATTGCAAAGAAGCTGTCATATGACAAAACTGTCGCTACAAAAAACAGAAAAAAGAGTATTTTGTAATTTTTATATGTATCTTAATGATGCATCGTGCATATATATAACACTTCCCTAAGTTTCAACCCCTGTAACTCTAAAAGTATAAGGCATAGCCTAGAAAATATTTGTAGTGATCTGCCATGGAACAACCACATCAACAAAGATATCGGGGATTACCCACACCTCGTTTCTGGTAGAAAGAGGGTTCACTTTCAGACTCATTTTCAAGGACTCCACATCACAACTCCACCATTTGGGCTATTAGGGCCTCAAGCTGGAGTTTCTAGCAAGGCCATGAAAATTCTTTGACCTTTGTTGAATGTTACCTTACTGTTGCTGGTTGTAAAGGGGGCCCCATAACATTTTAAACTTCAGGGCTCCAACATCCACTACTGGTTAGCAGCAAGGCTTGATGTTTCAATTCCAACTGTATTGGACCATCTGACACAAATAAGCAAGGTAAAGGAATTGGACAAGTGAGTACCACACGAACTGAACAAGCATCCAATGACACGTCATCTTGAAACTTGCTGTTGCATGTGGGATGAATCCAGTTATCAACTGAATCCATCATGAAATCACACCTCACAGCCTTCTTATAATCAGAAAGGGCAGGCAGCATTTATATACCTAATGGCCATGGCACAAGAGGTGGAATGGTGAACAAGAGTGAAGGTGCTGAAGGCAAACACTTTCTTCTTTAGCCAATTCCTGATCGAACTTCTTCAAGTTTCACTAGAAAAGGAGAGTGAAGAGGGAAGTGCTGTGTTCTAAGTCAGTTTACTGAAGGGTGTATAAAAGTGGCGAGAATGGTATGAGCGAAAGGATCTGCCCTGAGCATACACCTGTAATCAGAGATGAGGAACAGAGAAAAGGCACCTGCTCCAGAAGACAGGACACTCATTGGTTTCATAGGTTTTTTTTTTTTCTATGAGCAGCTGTCATATGTCTCCTCCCTGCTTTTTTTTTTTGCGTTAAACCCTGACAACACACACACAAAAATACTCACACACATTCGGTACAACTAAAGCAGCATGGTCCCGAACGCGCAGTCGCGCGTCCGCGCTAGCTAGTCGTGAGTGGTCAATCCTAACCCTAACCCTATCCCTAACCCTAACCCTAACCCTATCCCTATTCCTAACCCTAACACAACCCCTATCCCTAACCCTAACCCTAACCCTATGCCTATCCCTAACCCTAACCCTAAACCTAACCCTATCCCTAACCACAACC
>NC_068996.1:50189844-50190195 GCF_001194135.2 Octopus bimaculoides | reverse complement strand
CTATCCCTAACCCTAACCCTATCCCTAACCCTAACCCTAACTCTAACCCTATCCCTGACCCTATCCCTAACCCTAACCCTATCCCTAACCCTAACCCTAACTCTAACCCTATCCCTGACCCTATCCCTAACCCTATCCCTATCCCTAACCCTAACCCTAACTCAATCCCTAAACCTAACCCTATCCCTAACCATAACCCTAACCTTATCCCTAACCCTAACCCTATCCCTAACCCTAACCCTAACCCTATCCCTAACCCTATCCCTATCCCTAACCCTAGCCCTAAATCCTAGGTTAGGGATAGGGTTAGGGTTAGGTTCAGGGTTAGGGTTAGGGTTAGGGTTAGGGTTA
>NC_068996.1:50188653-50189744 GCF_001194135.2 Octopus bimaculoides | reverse complement strand
GACAGATAGATAGATAGATAGATAGATGCATACATACATACCTACATACATACATTCATACATACATACATACATACAATGAGTTTCTTTTGTTACTGATTACCAAATCCACTTATAAGGCTTTGGTCAGCCGAGACCAATCAAGGTACCATGCAGTGGAATTGAAGTCTGAAGCCCATGGGTTGAAAAAATAAGCTTTTTGACTCTGCAGACAGACAATATATTAATCAAACAAGGAACATCCTGAAAGAATTGCAATCCAAAATATAAAAATTGTGGTTCAGGTTATTTATTGGCCATGCTAAGATGCCTTATACGAGGAAAAAACTGGAAAATTGCGAGGGAAACAGCCATGACAGCTGAGACTGGCTCAAAGTAGTTATAGTTGATAAGGACTTGCTTATGGATTCCATTTTGCAGACAACAAAACACTTGTGTCCCTAAGAAGATACCAGCTGAAGATACAGAAGGGTTTCCAACAATGCGAATGCTTAGGCCATTATTAAAAGAACATAATTCTAGCGGTTTCTAAAGCATCCTTTTATTTTTTAACTTGTTCCAGTCATGTGACTGCAGCTATGCTGGAGCACCGCCTTTAGTTGAACAAATCAACAGCAGGACTTATTCTTTGTAAGCCTAGTACTTATTCTATCAGTTTCTTTTTCTGAACTGCTAAGTAATGGGGACGTAAACACACCAACATCAGTTGTGGAGCGATGGTGGGAGGACAAATACAGACACACAAAGATATACATATATATATCATCATCATCATCATCGTTTAACGTCCGCTTTCCATGCTAGCATGGGTTGGACGATTTGACTGAGGACTAGTGAGACCAGATGGCTACACCAGGCTCCAATCTGATTTGGCAGAGTTTCTACAGCTGGATGCCCTTCCTAACGCCAACCACTCAGAGAGTGTAGTGGGTGCTTTTATGTGCCACTGGCGCAAAGGCCAGTCAGGCGGTACTGGCAACGGCCATGCTCAAAATGGTGTATTTTACATGCCACCTGCACAGGAGCCAGTCCAGGGGCACTGGCAACGATCTCACTCGAATGTCTTTACATGTGCCACCAGCACAAGTGCC
>NC_068996.1:50186085-50188214 GCF_001194135.2 Octopus bimaculoides | reverse complement strand
AGCCCATGTTTCACTGCCATGTAGCATGGCTGTTCGTACACATGCGTCGTACAGTCTGCCTTTTACTCTGAGTGAGAGGCCCCTTGTCACCAGCAGAGGTAAGAGCTCTCTGAACTTTGCCCAGGCTATTCTTATTCTAGCAGCTACACTTTCAGCGCACCTTCCCCCACAACTAACTTGGTCACCTAGATAGCGGAAGCTATCAACTACGTCTAGTTTTTCTCCCTGGAATGTGGCAGAAGTTGTTCTCTGCACATTTTCAGTGTTTATAGCTCCTGAACATCTACCACATACAAAAACTAACTTCCTAGTTAGCCTTCCTTTGATATTGCTGCACCTCTTATATGTCCATAGCTTGCACTTGGTACATCTTATAGAGTTTCTACCTACGCCTTTGCTACAGATCGAGCAGAGCCATCTACCCGAAGGGGCTTGTGTTTTGTCTGCTTTCCTACTTATTAGGACTTTGGTTTTAGCTAGGTTGACTCTAAGGCCCTTCGATTCTAGTCCTTGCTTCCACAGCTGAAACTTCTCTTCTAGTTCTGATAGTGACTCAGCAATTAGTGCAAGGTCATCAGCATAAAGGAGCTCCCAGGAGCATCCTGTCTTGAATTCCTCTGTTATAGCCTGGAGGACTATGATAAATAGGAGGGGACTGAGGACTGAACCTTGGTGGACTCCTATCTCTACCCGGAATTCTTCACTGTACTCGTTGCCAACCCTCACCTTACTGATAGCTTGCGTCTCTGTACATGGCTTGCACAGCTCTCACTAACCATTCTTCTATCCCTAGTTTCCTCATTGACCACCAGATAAGGGATACATACATATATATATATATATATATATGATGGGCTTCTTTTAGTTTCCACCTACCAAATCCAGTCATAAGGCCTTGGTTGGCCCTTTAACTATGTGGTTGGGAAGCAAGCTTCATACCACACAGCCATGCCTCTTCATATTTATTTAATATGTATGTATGTACATGCACACATGCATGTGTGTGTATGTATGTATGTGTGTAGGTATGTGCAAATGTATGTGTGTGTATCTACACATTGTGTATGTATCAATGTATGTATCTGTGTCTATGTGTGCATGTAAATGTTACTGTCATTGTCATTGTTGTTGTCAAACATTCACTTTTCCATTCCTGCTTGTTCCAGGTGGAATTAGACCAAGACCTGTGACTGAGAAGACCCGGCAAATAAAGTGAGTTCACAGCTGTAAACTACACCAGTGTTGCATAACCAGCCCACTCAAAAGTACCTTGGATCATAGAGTGACATGCTGTGCTTCAGGAGACCTATTGAGTCAAGTACATCAACATCAAAATCAAAATCAAATCAAATCAAATGGAAATTGTAGTTGTGGTCCCCATGCCAGTGGCACGTAAAAAGCACCATCTGAACGTAGCTGATGCCAGCGCTGCCATGACTGGCTCCCGTGCTGGTGGCACGTAAAAAGCCCCATCTGATTGTGGTCAATGCTAGCCCCCTCTGGCCCCTGTGCTGGTGGCACATAAAAAAAGCACCCTCTACACTCTTGGAGTGGTTAGCGTTGGGAAGGGCATCCAGCTGTAGAAACACTCCCAGATCAGACTGGAGCCTTGTGCAGCCTCCTAGCTTCCCAGACCCCAGTTGAACCATCCAACCCAAGCCAGCATCGAAAACGGACGTTAAATGATGGTGATGATGATGATATATATATGGCAAATGAAAGATAAAAGATGGAATATATCATTTTATTATCCATTATATATATCAATATATTATAAATTAACTACCAACAAAAATAATTGGTAAGCTAACTCAAAAAATCATCACCAAAATAGCAGAAAAAATCGACAGTGAAGGTATGCGGACTCTTCAAGAATCGATCCTTTTGGTTATATTAATAATAATAAAGGAGTTACGACGCAAAAACGTATATATTCAAATGAACATATTTATCTTCTTCAATATATATTTCAGTATAAAGAATTCATTAAGAGACTTAATAAATCAAAATTTCTTTACACATCATTCAGGAATAAATATAACATCAGAAAAAATACATTCGGTTTAAAAACACAAACCGTTCATGGCGAATGTATTTTTTCTGATGTTATATTTATTCCTGAATGATGT
>NC_068996.1:50162298-50185302 GCF_001194135.2 Octopus bimaculoides | reverse complement strand
ATGCACATATGGTTGTGATGCATGTGCCTGGTGTACCCTTATCAGACGGGTAGTCATGATGGGTATACTGGGCTCCGTATATTTTACCCCAGTGTCACTTTGATGGCATGCACTGCTCTCTCACTCAATAATAATTAATGAAATTATTGTGTATAGTGCTCAGTTGCACTACAACTTATCAGAGGTGTATGTACAGTGCATAGAATTATGTACAAAAGTCAGGAAAGGGAACAGTGTATGAGTCATGGTATACATGTGTGCATGTGATTAGAGGCAAGATATCAGGTGCATGTATGTATAAATATATATATATATATATATATCAATATAGAATAGTGGTACAACAAGGCACCAATGCTTACTGGAAATAACAGTTGATAGTTTTATGATGCTATAGTAAAGCTTCAATGTATATATTCCGGCTTAGATGTGTGCAGGCAGCGATCATAAAAAAAATTCATCTTACCTCTAGGAAGAACATTAGATAAATGGTTAATCTAGTACATAGGTTTCAAACTCGTTAAAATACATTTGTTGTCGTAAATTTGATTAGTCCTCCTCACCTAGATTTACCTAGATAATATTTCAAATGTTGCCACATCAATGCCAGTAAACTCGCCTGAACGCCTAACTGTTAACAAGACCGATAATTGTGAAAAAGTTTTCAATGAAAATACTATTAAATATTGCAATACAATAGTATTACTTTCCAGTCAAATAAAGCACTGTAAAGGTAAAAGTATAAATATAGAGTAGTTTACTTTATATATAAAGTAAACAAACACAAATGGTGTTTAAAATTTATGACAGCTGTTTCAGTAGAATTTTATTTATTTAATGCAATCATAAAAGATTACAAAAGATGTACTCGTTTATGACTGTACTAAATTAAATAAAAGTTTCCCGAAACAGCTGTCGTAAACTTTTAGATGCCCTACGTATTTACTTTTTATACCTATGTCATACCAAGGATCTATGGTTTAAATTGGAGTTGGTACATTCATATTTCCAGTATCCAACACTTGATGTCTTCAATATTATTTATTTCACTGTGAGCTCTGTGTTGTTGTACTTAGCCATTTCTGGTATCCTACAAGTCAGCAAGGACGCTTCTGTGGGGTCACATGAACTGCTGAAAATAGCCGCCAAATCTATCCCTTTCATAAGGAAAAACACATTTGATAATATAGTGCTAAAAAAGACGTTATAAATGAAAGGTTATATGGATGGGACGTTTTTGATCATCAAGAATGATCTTGAGCTAAATGAACAAGATACATGGAGGAATTTCCCAGACTATTACACTGCACTGCAAATAATAAACCACTGTATGTAATAATTTAGTCATTCTGAAATGTAAGTAAACAAATATAGGCGCAGGAGTGGCTGTGTGGTAAGTAGCTTGCTTACCAACCACATGGTTCCCGGTTCAGTCCCACTGCATGGCACCTTGGGCAAGTGTCTTCTACTATAGTCTCAGGACGACCAAAGCCTTGCAAATGGATTTGGTAGACAGAAACTGAAAGAAGCCCGTCATATATATATATATGTATGTGTGTGTGAGTGTGTTTGTGTGTCTGTGTCTGTACCCCCAACATCGCTTGACAATCAATGCTGGTGTGTTTACGTCCCTGTAACTTAATGGTTCGGCAAAAGAGACTAATAGAAAAAGTACTAGGCTTACAAAGAATATGTCTTGGGGTTGATTTGCTTGACTAAAGGCGGTGCTCCAGCATGGCTGCAGTCAAATGACTGAAACAAGTAAAAGAGTAAAAGAATAAAAGAAAACCAATGAAGAATAAAATCTATAAGAGTGTCCAGAGACCAGAGGTTCTCAAATGACTCACAGGTCTGCATGTGACCCTTAAACATCCTTTTGGTGGCCTCCAACAATTTCCCCTCTATAAACATATTTTTGGCTTGTTTTACTTTTCTCCATGTGGCCCCCTAAAAAAATCCAGGTTTTGGATCTGGCCTGAATATCATACAGGTTGTCTCCTTCATTGGACACGAAACTCAGCTTGCGAAGACTTATTGGGGCAAGCGAAAGCAAAATTGGTATAGCACCTGTGCCCAGCGTTGCCTTTCTGGCACTTGTACCCCTGACATGTGTAAGGATTTTCGAGCGAGATCGTTGCCTTTCTGGCACTTGTACCCCTGACATGTGTAAGGATTTTTGAGCGAGATCGTTGCCAGTGCCCCTGGACTGGCTCTTGTGCGGGTGGCACATAAAATACACCATTTTGAGCGTGGCCGTTGCCAGTACCGCCTGACTGGCCTTCATGCCAGTGGCATGTAAAAGCACGCACTACACTCTGAGTGGTTGGCGTTAGGAAGGGCATCCAGCTGTAGAAACTCTGCCAAATCAGATTGGAGCCTGGTGTTGCCATCTGGTTTCACCAGTCCTCAGTCAAATCGTCTAACCCATGCTAGCATGGAAAGCGGACGTTAAACGATGATGATGATGATGATGATGATGTTGGGACCCACTATCATAGACTATTTCAGGAGAAATGGCTAACTCCAAATTTTTATATGCTTAGCAAGCTAGAAATTTGAAAAGAAACTTCTCATCTTGTAGCTTTTACTACACTTTTCCTTAAGCAGTGCTACTGAGAGAAACCAATGGAAATTATTCCCCAACAGCTGCAAGACCATAACGAGACCAAGAACCCTATAATCCTCTCTCTCAACCTCTAGATTATGTCGAGTGCGACTTTCTAATTAGGGCAAATTGTAGGGGAGGGGTGCTACCTGAAGTCACTCAGTTTCAGTGAGTTATTCTTGTAGTTAGCCATCAACTCTAAGTTTATTCTTGCTCTTTGTCATCACCATCATCAGAATCCTTTAGCATTCATGTTCTATTCTGGCATAGAGTGAACGGTTTGACAGGATCCAATGAATCCAGGACTGTATCATGTTCCAGTTTCTACTGTTGGAATAAGTATCAGGCTTTAAAAAATAAATCCTGGAGTTGATTCATATGTCCAAAAATTCTTCAAGGCAGTGCCCCAGAATGACTGCAGTCTAATGACTGAAACAAGTAAAAAAGAAAAAAAAAGGAATACTTGCCTCCAACTTTGAATGAATTCAGCTCTTTTGCACTGGGAAAGTGTTATTCTTAAATCCTCTTAATTATTGCATTGCGAAAAAATTGAAGTTTTACTATGAAAAATTACAGCAAGTAATTGCTGTAATTTGTTTCTTGGAACTTCTTAATTCTTCAGCTGGATGCACTTTCTGACACCAGCCACTTTACAGCATGTACTAGGCCTTTTTTCTTTTTGTACCACCTGGAATTAATTCCTTTCTTTATGCCACCTGCAACTAATTCCTAACATGCAAACCACAAATATTATTCTCCACCGAGACAAATCTCTAACCCACTTATATCCAGACAACTATCTATGCTTCAATTTTCTCAAAAATGACGTCTGTCTGCACTAATGTAGAAACCTGTCCTTGATATTTTTAAATGTTGAAATATTCAGCTAGCTATACAATCAATCCAGATTGTAACAGTACCAGTTTTGTCAATTAGGTGTTCTATGTTAACTAGCCATTTGTTATATGCAACATTTGAGATGGCAAAATGAGTTAACATGTTCCAAAGTGCCCCTCACTTACATAACTGAAGCATTGATGGCCTTTTCAATGAGACTAGCATTTATTGTTGTATTCTTTCTAAGCACGAGTTCAAGAACATATTCACTTGTTGAACCCTTTATCATTCAGATTACTGTCAAATGTAACTCTTATTTAGTCATGCTGTTTTGAACTAATCGTGCATTATCATGTAGTTTTGAGATTTCGATGATGTGATTTAGTTTTAGGAAAACACTGTCTTGTAGGTCGGACCTGACCAGATTTTGCTGGTTTGAACATAAAAAAAAAAGAAACAAAGGTGGAGGAATTGAAAGGCAAAATGAGAGGAAAAAATATTTCCAAGTTAACCATATTTCATTCTGCTAGCAAATACTAAAAGGTAATTAAAAATGATAAAAAATTGATAGTTTGTTTTAACCATTTAACATTTGAAACCAGCCATATTTGGCCTCAATATTCTACTAGTCTGAAGTTCAAACAGTCCAGATCTGGCATTTCTCACCAACACTATAATGTCATTCTAAAAATAAACAATCACATCAATGAAATCTCAAAGCATTAGATTTACAGACTGAAAGGTTCAACCAGTGTTTCTCAACCACTGTTTACCCATGGAACTCCTTTGATTCTTATTCTACTTAGATAAACCCTCCTAGCCATTCAATGTTTTAAAAAATAATACATTTTTATAATCAAATTATCATCACCATTTAATGTCTGCCTTCCATGCTGGTATTGGTTGGACAGTTTGACAGGAGCCGGCCAAGTAGTAGACTACACCAAGCTTCCGTGTGTTTTGGCATGGCTTTTACAGTTGGATGCCCTTCCTAACACCAACTGCCCCATGGAGTGGATTGAGAGAGAGGTAACAAGAAAGAGGACAGTTCTTTGACTTCTAATAATATTTGTCAAACCCAAACATAAAAATGGGACAGTCAAGGCTGTAATATTTGCTTAGTCTAGGTCAGCATTGGATAAGCTGATTTTGTCTATACAACTAGAAATTAGGCCAAATTATGTATAAAAAAAAGAAAAGAAAAAGTTACTTCAGTAAATGTATAAATACTATTAAGAATTGTCTGCCAAATCAGATTGGAGCCTGGTGCAGCCATCTGGTTTGCTAGTCCTTAGTCAAATCGTCCAACCCATGGAAGGCGGACATTAAACGATGATGATGATGTATAAAAAAACTGTTGAAACATTTGGTGCATTGTAGATGTATAACCAATTTGTTGCACAAATTTTAACAGCAAAATCTTATATGGACCCCAGTTGAGAACCACAGGTTTAAACTGTAAGCTGAACAATGAAAGTTAAATGAACTTAGGGAGAAAACGAAGAGTCATAAATCTCCCTGTTAAATCTATGTTAAAGAAGAACACATGCTCAACGAGACAAACAAGGAAACAATCAATGAATATGAAAAGAAACATTTGTTCTTAAATAAAAGAATTTTATTTCTCAATAAAAGTTATAAAAATTAAAAGTTAGGCCTGAGTACTTTGCAATGACAAAATCCATACAATTTTAAAAATAAAGTTACATATAAGGCCATGAAAGAATGACATTCATGACATCTCAGTGATAAAGATTTGAAGTGTATTGAATGTGTTCATTATTTGGCAATAAACCAGCATAAGCCATTTGGCAAAAACTTCATCATCTCCCTTATCTCGCATTTTATATAATCATACATATTTTCAAATAGCCAACATAGACTATCAAGTCAATTTATATTTAAATATAAGGCTAGCTCTAGGATTTAATACAAATTTTGTATCTTACAAAAAAAAAAAGCTTATGAAAAAAAAAAGCAGTTAAAAAATTATTGTTTGGAAAAGTTGTAAAAATCCAATTGTAAAATGTTGAAATGTTGAAAAAAAAAGTCAACTGAATATTTGAAATAATAAAAATAATAAATTAAAACATTGTAAAAAGTAACAACACTTGGTTGCATTTGTATTTTTGATTCAAGTGGAACAATTCAGATTTGCATTCTCTTGTTCTTGTGAAAAGCCACTACAAAAAAAGCCAGTTTTGCCATTGAAAAATCAATACTAAATGCAAGATCGTGTTGATTTTCTTTAATGAAGCAAAAGTTATGAAGTCATCTTCGACAGCAAATAAAAGCTTTTATAGATCTATAAATTTGTGGTGAAAAAAATTTTAACATAAATGTTGAAAACAAAATTTGGCTACATATATTTTGAAGGCTTTAACTATATCTAAACAGTATGAATGGAAGTTTTTTTTTTAAACTATATTGAATTGTTTGTATTTACCTCCAAAAGATTTTTAAAAAATTAAACCAACAAACACACACTTCTTTTCCCAAAGTCAAGCATTTTATATAAGCTTTCAAGGGAGAATAACAATTAAGAGAATTCAATTAAAGTTGAAATGTGCAGCAATATTTTTAGAATAAAGTAACACATGCTGATGAGGTTTAGGAATAAATAACTAAGGTTCTACCTCAATCCATTCTGCTTTATAGACTGGTTAACTACTGAAGTGTTAGAAATATATATGCCTACCAAGTGTGCATCATGAAGAACAGACCATAAACTTTAATCAAGTACAAAATAATGGAAATATACAAAGAAAATGATCATTTGAAATATTGCATTTTTTTTTTTGCATTTTTTTTGTGTGTTATATTTGATTAACAGAACATAGTATTTCTTGATCTTTAGTTTAGATGGGAGCTACCAATAAGAATACTTCCACATTTATGCACCATACATGCATTCCAGTCCTTTCTGCAAGGGTCCAATACACGAGACGAGTGTATATTCAGGTTTCAAAAATACAAAAACAAAATCAAACAAAATACTTATCGTTGATTAAATACAATGAATAAAATCAACCTTAGTTGCCAAGTAGTTTGATTTGCAATAATAGAATTAAAACTCTCAACCTAAAATGTAAAACTTTGAAGTTTATGAATGGCTACATACTTTGATATTTGAGAGAAATTGTTAAAGCTAAAAAGAATCAACAATATTAAAGTGCCTTTAACATATTAAAGTACACAAATTGCTGTATGCCAAAACTTTTACATTTTTGAAATCTTCAAATTGAACAAGCAAAATCACCAAAGTTGATGACAATGGCCACCAGGAGGTTGAGAAATTCTTGTATGCATTACTTCTGAATCGGCTGGCTGAAAAAGTAAACAAAAATCAGACATTTACAATTAAACTTGTAAAAAGATTATGACGAATATATTTTGTATTTAATAAATAAAATAATGTAGTAAAGATTATTTGTCAACATAACATGGCAGTCCTGGTTTAGGACAGATGTTGCTGTAATTTAACCCCAGGAGACATCATCTCCAGCTGGTATACGACATGATCTGTATCCTCATATTTAGAACAAGGGAAATATAAGGACACAGATTGTGTCGTATAGCCAGTTAGAGACGATGTCTCCTGGGACTAAATTACAGCAACATTCATCCTAAACCAGGACTGCCATGTTATGTTGGCAAACAATCTTTACTACAAAGTACTGTTGCTGAATAGCTCTTGTTGTGAGATTTACAAATAGTAATTTTCTAAAATAAAATTATTTCCTTTATTATAATATGTATTAAAAAAAAAAATTTTTTGTCATTAATAAGGTAATCGGCTTTAAGTGTTCAAAATGAAAATTATTTTAGTAAACACTACATACATCAACTGATCTGTGAGTAAATATTTTTTTTCTAAACAAGATTAAAAGTAATATTGTAATCCTAATAAAGTTCCAATCTAATAACACTTCCAGGGCAGTATGATTAATATTTTATCTTCTCACTGATTTCTGTAATTCTGGTGACTTCAAAATTATAAGATTAAGTCTTTCCAACACTTTCATTTTATATTTACACACACACACACACACACAGGAAAAGCAAATGTTAAAACAATGATGATGAGATATACTCTTGTATCACCAAATCTTAAAAAATACCATCAAACTTTCACACTCTCCTAATTACTACTTGAACCTTATCTAACCTTTTCTAGCCTCTCCCGACTTAATAAATAGAACAAAATGGGTAACCAGTAAGATACTGATAGTAATAAATACCCTCTGGAATCTGTTTGGTAATGATATTTATATGCACCACTGTATAGTTACCACTAACAACTCCAAAGACTACACATTGTTTTGACTTCAACGCCCACTTTAAATCCAAGCTTTCGTCTCACCCATTGCTTTAGGAATTCATACAAAAGTATACAAAATTCTCTGGTTTCATACAACTGGTTGCTAAAGAAAAATTTCATATCTTTTCATCTTAATTGGAATATACTTTCAAAGCATAAATGGGAGAGGGCGTACATTTCCATTTTGCTAAAATTCTATTATTCAACTGCCTCTCAGAAAAGATTCCAAACTTCAATCATAGAAGAAAAGACTTTCAAATTTCTCCAACCAATTATCCTCTTATCTCTGTTTCTGTGTGCTTTGTCCGATTGTGTTTATTCTCATTAACGCTGTTTGTTTTAGTTCATGCAGTATATTTCAATCATATCTGTTGTCAACTGCAACAACCACTTCACCACAAGTCTATTGTAACAAACACTTCACCACTAATTGATCAGTTGACTTGCTAGAAATAGTAACCAAACATCCTTCAAATCACACCTTATTATCCTCTTACAATTAGAAAGAAAAAATTAAAAAAAAGATACACACATTTTAATGTAGTTCAAGATAGACGACTGAGATTGTATGAAACGTCTTTTACCCAATGCTTGCTCAACCAGAGATAATCTGAGACTAGACAATAGCTTTACAATGATCAAGCTTTGAATTTACTGTACTCTTTCTTTTACTCTTTTACTTGTTTCAGTCATTTGACTGCGGCCATGCTGGGGCACCACCTTTAGTCGAGAGAATCGACCCCAGGACTTATTCTTTGGAAGCCTAGTACTTATTCTATCGGTCTCTTTTTGCTGAACCGCTAAGTTACAGGGACGTAAACACATCAGCATCGGTTGTCAAGCGATGGTGGGGGGGATAAACACAGACACACAAACACACATATATACGATGGGCTTCTTTCAGTTTCTGTCTACCAAATCCATTCACAAGGCTCTGGTTGGCCCGAGGCTATAGTTGAAGACACTTGTGGTTGGTAAGCAAGCAACTTACCGCACAGCCAAAATATTTTACATTTTCAAATACCAAAGGCATAGGCATGGCTACGCAGTTAAAATGTTTGCTTCCCAACCACTTTGGTTCCAGGTTCACTCCTGCTGCATGGTACCTTCAGTGAGTCTCTTCTACTACAACACACATGTGTATGTTTATGCGTTTCACTCACTGTTTGGAAACAATGACTTCACAAATGGTACCATTCTTCTCCAGTTCTCCACATAAACATGCTCAGGCAACTTTTTGTTCAAGCTCTGAAGCATTATGACCTCATTTTGGAAATGGGTAGGAGCTGGCAACAGGAAGAGCATCCAACCATCAAAACTCTTCCCCCAACATATTTTCACCGGCCCCTTGCAAGCATGGAAGAGTAGATGTTATGATGACGATGATGATGAAACAGTGATGACAGATGAATTAATTTTTGATGTTAGGGAAAATGAAAGTCATATTAAACATAATTTTTTTTGTCTCAAATTGGTGCTTAAAATGACTAAAAAAAAAAAAAATTCTAGAATAATGAAGTCATGTATTTTTCCCAGGTAATGAAGTTAACAATATATAGGAGCAGGCTGAATGGTAAGAAGTTTGCTTCACAGCCACATGGTTTTGGGTTCAGTCTCATTGTGTAGCACCTTAGGAAAGTGTCTTTTACTATAGCCCTGAACCAACCAAAGCCTTGTGAGGGGATTTGGTAGATGGAAACTGAAAGAAACCCATGGGATGTGCGTGTGTGTGTGTGTGTGCATCTGTTTCTGTGTCTTTGTCTTTGGCCCTGACCACTACTTGACAACCAATGTTCATTTGTTTACATACCTGTAATTTAACAATTTGGCAAAAAAAGACCCAGAGAATAAGTACTAATCTTTAAAAAAAAAGTATAAGCACAGGGGTCAATTTGTTTGACTAAATCCTTCAAGGTGAAGCCCCAAGTATGACTGTAGTCCAATGACTCAAACAAGTATCAGGTCATTCCATAAGTTCTGTCCGATTTTACCTTTTTTAAAACTGAATGAAATTTAATAGTATTTTAGAATGTCTAATGGAATTAAAAATTATTCTTATGCATTTGTGTACATTTAAACTAATTGAATATTATTTTACAGAATAATAAAATTGAAATTTCTTTGATTAAAACCCTTTTTAACATGGAAGTATCCAAAGAGCATTTGAGGCACATAATGCTTTAGGAGTACAAAAGAAGGAAACTCTGCAGCCGAAGCGACTCGAAACATACTCTCAGTTTATGGGAAAGAATGCTTAAATGAAAGAACTTGCAGGAGATGGTTTGCAAAATTCAGAAGTGGAGATTTCAGCCTTGAAAATGAAGATCGAACAGGACGTCCAGTTGAGTTTGATGATAAGCTCCTTGAGGCATTACTTGCAGAAAATCCTGCATTATCAGTTGAAGAATTGGCAATAAAGCTTAGTTCAAACCATACTACTGTTCATCTCATCTTCAACAACTTGGAAAGGTTCCAAAACTTGGAAAATGGGTGCCTCATGAATTGTCCGAAGCAACCGCAAATCCCGAGTTGACATCTGCTCTTCTCTCCATTCTCGCAAACTCATTTCACACTTTTTGGATAGATTTATGACTGGTGATGAAAAATGGATCTTCTATTGAAATGTTAAACGTCGTAAACAGTGGCTTGGTAAAAGGGAAAAGCTCAATTACAAGCGAGAAGGGAACTTCATGGAAAAAAGGTTTTTCTCTCTATCTGGTGGGATTGCAAAGGAGTAATTCACATTGAATTGTTACCACCTAATGCAACAATCAAGTCTATCAAAAGAGTTTTACATTGATGGGATTCTAAAGCTTGTAAATAGATGGAAGGAAGTCATAGATGATCAGGGAAAGTACATTGATGATTAAATTTCAATTAAATATAACATTTGATCACTTGTTTTCTTTATTCAAAATCCGGACAGAACTTATGGGATGACCTGATAATAGATGTTCATTTTTTTGGAACCCATTTTACCAAGATTATAAAGTGAACGATTTTGCTGTGAGAGACAAGTCCTTTTTTTTTTCCTTTTTTTCCTACTTCCACTAGTTGACAAGTTCTTCTAATTAATGATAATACCAAATTTCAATGAAAGTAATGAGCTTAGCATTTTGGCACAGCACAATGCTTTTTGTCAGGATTCCAGATCTATAATCACACAACTTTCCACTATTTTAAACACTTAATGTTTCACATGAGAATTAATCATCATTATCATCATCGTTCAACATCTGCCTTCCATGTTGGCATGAGTTGGACGGTTTGACAGGAACTGGCTAAGCAGAAGACTGCACCAGGCTTTTGTCATTTTGGCATGGTTTTTACAGCTGATGCCCTTCCTAACACCAACCACCCAGCAGAGTGTATATAACACAACTAATTAAGTAAACTGATATAAAACACTAGCTTCATTAAAACGTCCTAAGAGGGAGATTGGAATGTTTTAGCTGGCTTCCTAAGTGAACAGCTGTAGGGGTTAACATTATATATTTATAAGGCAGCGAGCTGGCAGAGATGTTAGCACACCGGGCGAAATGCTTTGCAGTATTTCGTCTGTCTTTACGTGTTGATAATACAGTTTCTGTTGGCATGTCAGTGTGTGAAATGGTGTTAGCAAAGATTCTCTTATAACAGAGTGTTCGGTTTTCTTGTGTAACAGTTTGTTGTTTTCATCATTTCATTATCTCTACTATCAGCAACAACACCACTTTATCCTATGTCATTGTCTTCTGTATCTGCTAATCATGCTGTGACATCATCATCACCATCATTTAACGTCCGCTTTCCATGCTAGCATGAGTTGGACGATTTGACTGCGGACTGGTGAACTGGATGGCTACACCAGGCTCCAATCTGATTTGGCAGAGTTTCTATCAATATTTAATGACATTAAGGTGGAGATCTGATAGAATTTTTTGCACGCTGGGTAAAATGTTTCAGGTAGCGCGAGCTGGCAGAATTGTTAATATGCCAGACAAAATGCTTAGCAGCATTTCTTCACAATTTGAGTTGAAATTCTGCCAAGGTCAACTTTACCTTTCAACCTTTTGAAGTTGGTAAATAAGTTTCAGTTCAGCACTGGGCTCAATGTCATTGACTTGCCTTCCCCCCACCCCACCTCCCCCAAATTGCTGGCCTTGTACCAAAATTTGAAATCAAGATCTAATGACATCTATTTCACCTACCCACTGAAGTATGAAAATCAAGACAATATCTGACTACCCATCACTAGCTGCTTTGAAAATCTTGATACTCACATGCTTAACTAGCTTGACAGTGACACTGAATTTCTATACCACGGGATCAGTGATAGACATATTACTGTCACCGTCTCCTTAAGATTTGCATTTTCTACAACTTTCATCCGCCTCCTTGCACAAACATGATTTAGCATTTGCATCAGTGTATTTCACAGAAAAAGCAGTGAACAACTCAACCTGTTTGTTTTGTTAACACCATACTCTTGCACAAAAACACTAACCTCTAACTGTCAAAACTAAGTTACAGTTTATGGTTCAGATAGAGTAACACGCTTCTTTGGATTACAACTCTTCCTTAAAATATTTCATCTGATTTATCCAATATTTTAAACAAAACTGCTATGTATTCCAGTTCTTTAATAATTTATACAACTAATATTATTCTTTTCTACTCTAGGTACAAGGCCCGAAATTTTGGGGGAAGTGGGTGGGAGGCAGTAAATTAGATCGACCCCAGTATGCAACTGGTACTTAATTTATCGACCCCGAAAGGATGAAAGGCAAAGTCAACCTCGGTGGAATTTGAACTCAGGATGTAAAGACAGACAAAATACCGCCAAGCAATTTGCTCAACGTGCTAACATTTCTGCCAGCTTAATGCCTTACTACTAACATTATTGACTATAAACTTTTGATGCATTACAAATTATATATTTTCACAGTTCTAATGCTAATTATCCCAGATCTAATGCAGTTATAACAATTCAAAACAAATCTTGCAAAAGTACAGGGATTTAATATTTAATTACATTTCAGTAATATAATTTATTAAGAATACTGTAATATGAGATAAAACTAGATGTGAACCTAAAACTGTTAAAATGGAAATTAATTAAGAAAAAAAAAAAAAAGTTAAGCAGTGATGGAAATAAGTTAAAAAAAACTTACTGCTCCTGTATTATTAATTGGATCTTTGAAGTAACCTGAAAATAGACATTATAATCTTTAAAAAAAACACATCAACAATAGCAAAAAACTAACAGAATTAGCAATTTTAATGGCTAAAAATGCAATATTATACATTCTGAGAATTAAAGAATTCTTTACAATCATTTCAACATGGATTGTCACAATTGTTTACCATCCATCCTGAGAAGAGTGTAAGATATTACGTCTTCATTCCAAGCGTTAACTACATCATTCAACACTTTTCTCACCAAACATGTCCAAATGATTGCAGCCTCTTCTGTAGCAGACTACAGCCAAAATATCTGATGTGTAGCTTTTCTCTCAACATTCATTCATTCATGCATGCTGATATACACATCCATCACAACATGCTTGCCTCATTTCTTTACAGCTTTTGTATATCCTTTTGTACATCCACTATTCACATCATCTCACCACACATCACATTTGATATACGGTACCCTGAACATTTTTTTTCATCCCATCTTTATTCTGATTATTACATTTTCACAACACTGACCTCCACTGCTTATTAGATCACAAAGCTAACAAGAAACTATCAACTATTTCTATGTTATTATTTGGACAATTGAGAAACATAATCTTTTTATATGTGTATACATACATGCATGTGTGCATTTACATTGCACACATATACATAAATTCATTTTATTTTATCTTTCACTCATTTCACTCGTAAGACAGGCAGCCATGCTGGAGCATCACCTTGAAGGATTTTAGTCAAACAAATCAACCTCAGTAGCTATTTTTTAAAAAACCTGGTACTTATTCTGTTAGTTTCTTTTGCCAAACCATTAAATTATGGGGATGTAAACACACTAACACCAATTGTCAAGTGGTGGTGGAAGACAGACAGACAGATAGACACACACACTCGGTGGTCTTCTTTCACATCCACCTACCAAATCCGCTCCCAAGGCTGTTGTAGAAGACATTTGCCCAAGGTACCATGCAGTGGGACTGAACAAAGAACCATGTTGTTGGGAAACAAACCTCTCACCAGATGGCCACATCTGCTCATCTATTTTTCATTTCTTAGTTAGGTGGAAAAGTAGTACCAATGAACTTTTTATAGGACCTCCAAGACTGGTGTGAAGGATGGAAGAAGGTATTCTAAAACTAAAGATTTGTCCCAAATGCTTGCAACAGAGTGGACTCTACAAAAGGTACTTCAGGTACCAGGCGTCGGTGTTAAACCAGGTACCATATTAAATCTATCAACCAAGTAGACTATGGAAAGATTTGAACTCAGAAAGCAAGGAACCAGAACCAAGGCTGCAAAACATTCTAACATGTTCTGCCAACCCATTGCCTTAGATTTGTACTTTACCTTATTGATCCAGAAAGGAGGATAAAAGACAAAAGTTCCTGTCATTTTGGCAGAATTCAAACTCATTGAGCAGAAAACTAGAACAAATGCTGAAAGGCATTCTGTCCAGTGCTCTTACAATTCTCTCAGATAACTTCATTTTCCCATGTTGACACTGGATGAACAGAGATTTTCGGTGAACTTTGTATATGCTGCCATGCTTTACATATACAACTATATATATGTGTATGTATATATGTATGTACTAGACCTAAGTTTCATAAACTACAAAATATAAACATCCACACAACCACACCTGAAACGTACCTGTTTTAACTCTTCATCTCAGTGTATGTGAAGGTATTTAGAATGCCCAAACTTATTTCTGCAAATGTGTTAAGCACTGATGCTGATCAGAGTTTAATCAATAAGCATAGGAATGAGGTAAACACAGTAAAAATAGGGGGAACAGTGGGGCTCCATTTAAGTGGCCCTTCAGAAATTAAACCTCCTTATGATACTCCCTGGGAGTTCATGGTATGAAATTCATTATCATTGCTCTGATTTGGTCACCATTTAGTTTAAAATGCAGTAAAAATAAGGGGGGAGGGCATGAGTGGGGCCCCAATTAGGCAGCCATTAAAAAAACAGATCCCCTTAGGACGTTCCCTGGGATTAGGGAAGTTGCTGGTTTGAGTTTCATTGTCCTTGCGCTAACAGTCTAGGAGGAGTTAACGAACATAAAAACGTTACAGACAGAGAAACATCACTCGAATTTATAATAGGATATATATGTATATATATATCGTTGCTATTATGTTAAACTGTCGTATGTCCAAATTGGCCAAATGCGCTTTTTTCAGTATTTATTTTTGCTTGCAATAGTCAGACTTTCAAACTACCATATCTGCAGCTGCTTCAAATGCCAAGATAGCAAAAATTTTCAAAGTGTAGTACAATGGTTTTGCTATGGAATGGTGAAACTATTTTTATTGTTTTCTGACAAAGCAACGTTTTGGATTTACGACACTTTTGCATAATAGCAACGATATATATCTTTTTAACTTGTTTATGGTAATGTTAGGGGTATGCAAATATAGCTAGATTGTCCTTCATACTGACAAGAAGAGATCAATATCCCTCTGTGAGTCATCCAATAATGCAGTATTGCCTGATGAAATGAATCAATGATGATGATCAACCAGATGGCCATGGATAGTATAGACTATACTTTACTAATCCCAAGGATACCGACTCTGATGTTAAAATCATCTCTGATGTGTGCAAATGCGTAGTGATGATTTAAATATTTATAAATTCCATCCTAGAATTATTGTTACAATTGTGTGTGTGTGTGTGTGTGTGTGTGTGTGTGAGTTTGTGTATGTGTGTGCACAGGCACACTTTTTTATCTTTTGTTCTACTCATTAGAGTGTGGTCGCACTGGGGTAGTGCCCCGAAGAGATTTTCTTGAACAAATCAACCTTAAGTCCTTTTTTTTCTTTTAAATATCAGGTATTTATTCTTTCAGTCTCTTTTGCTGAACTGCTAAATTACAAGAACATAAACAGACCAAATGACTGTCAAACAGGGGTGTGAGACAAACACAAACATACAACAGGCTTCTTTAAGTTTCTGTCTAGCAACTTAATTTGCAAGAATTTAGTTGATCCAGGGCTATAGTAGAAGACACTTGCCCAAGGTGCCTTGCAGTGGGACTGAACCCAGAAACATGTGATTAGGAAGCTAACTTCTAACCACACAGCCCTTTGTGACTGGAATTGGCAGCTGGAAACTGAAAGAAACCCATCGTATGTATCTGTATGTATAGGCATAAGTATGTGTCTCTGTATCTGCTAGATATTCACTGAATATTACAATCCACAAATGGCAACATAGTCGTTATTTCCCAATCAACCAATGAACGACTGGGCTTGCACCTTGAAAGGCATGTGGAATAAGAAATTCATTGAAAAACAGGCAAGGACGAGAAACAGGAAATGCAGTAGAACATACATCTAACTTATGCTAGCATGAGAAAACGAACATAAAAAACAAAACACACACATATGCCAAATACTTCATTTTTGGCAGGAATCAAAGCCATGACCTAACAAACATAAGCCCAACACCCTTATGACTAATGTATGGGAACACACACACATATACATTATCAGGAATACATCAGTTTAACAATTGAGTTGGTTCCAATTGTTTGAGCGAGTAACTAATTCATATAAAAATGTTACAAACAATACTTATATTCTCACGAGGGATTTAAACCAAGAGCCTTTCTAAGTATTAAGGAAGGAACAATAAAACATTTCCAGCATAACCAATGCTTCAATACATCATCATCAGCAGCAGCAGCATTTAACATTCACTTTTCCATGATTGCATGGGTCAGGCAGAATTTACCGAGGCAAATATTCTATGGCTGGATGCCCTTCCTGTCAACAACTCTCACCTGTTTCCAAGCTACACAAGTTTTTTTTCACAGAAAACTGTAAATGAACAATGTTGTCTGTCTGATGGTGATGCTATTTTACAATTATCATGTGAAGTCTAGAGAAGGGTAAACACCTAAATATACATTACAAATACACACATACTCATTTGATGATATATACACCCATAAATATATATATATATATATATATATATATATATATATATATATATATATACATATGCATACATACACACATATGCATACATATATACATATACATACACACATATGCATACATATATACATGATGATAGGGTTTTTTTCCAGTTCCCATCAACCAAATCCACTCACAAGTCTTTGGTTAGCCTGGGGCTATAATGGAAAAACACTAGCCTAAGGTGCCATGCAGTGGGACTGAACCCAAGATCACATAGTTGGGAAGCAATCTTTTGAACCAAGGTCTACATTAAATAATGCATTTACAAATAATAGACAATCAAATGTCACTAGGTTTTTTTTTTTTTTTTAAATTCACCACTTAATGATGCTTTGCAGCAGCCCATATTTAGGTCAACCTCAAGGAGTTTGTTTTCTTTGTGTCAAGAGCTTCTTGCTTCCATGGCAGTCATTTCTTTTTTTAAATAGACCATACTAGCCATGAGGTTTATTAACACCTGCAGCAACATTCCTATTTAGCTTGAGATTTTAATCTTGAAAATATAAATCACTATTTGAATATGTGAAAAAAAAATTTGTCTAGACCTTTACATGAGGAACTTTCATATTTTATATAGTGTTCTTCCTTTTCAAAATCCATCTTTGTTTATGAGCACTTGGTCACAGTTGAAATAATCATTCACAGAATCATTAAGATGAGATGAATATTAGCAATATCAATGATAAAAATTGTTTCAGTTTCATTTCAAAGAATCTTCACTGTCTTTGAAATCACTGAAAATTATCAATAAATTCAGAATAAGAATTCTTCCTTAATGTCTCTTATTTTATTCTTTAACTTCACTCCAGGTTCATCCGCATCATCATCTTTTAACATCCATGTTCCTGCAAGCATCAGTTGGATGGTCTAAGTCAAAGACTGCACTGTGCTCCAGTCAAAGACTGCACTGTGCTCCAGTGTCAGCTTTGGCATGTTTTCTATGGTTAGATGCCCTTCCTGACACCAACCAATTTACAGTGTGTAAATGGGTACGTTTTTCATAACACCAACACCACTGAGGTCACCATGCAGTACACAGAACTATGAATCCTGAGGGAGGTGAGAGGGGTCTGCTTTATGCTGGGGAAAAGGGGGGAGTTAAACTATGAGAAAGGGAATGGCAGAGACAAAAGAGAAAATGAACAGTAACCTCCTCTTATTGTTTTTGCTGTACCTAAGACATTGAATAATCTCCAAAATCCTTTTAATGAGAAGCCTTCCTTATCATTCATGTAGCTAATCAAATGTGTCAAAGATAATATCCTTTAAATGTTGCAATGATGTCATGGTCTGTTGCTGGCAAAAGTGATTATTTGACAGTACAAACATAAACCTATATATGGATGATGATGTAGACATTGTAGATGATAAGTGCATTATCTCTGATCGGTTGCACAAGAACTAGAATGTTTTTTATCTTCAAAATATTTTTCTTTTTATTTCAGGTAAAGAGTCATACAAAAACCAATCTTTAGATTGTGAAATGGTAAACCAAAAGTCTTCTGTATGGAAGTGTAGCTTTACAAGGCCTTCTGGTGCTGTTAGATTTTCAACAGAAAAGCAAAAGCATGGGTTTTAACTTAATCTCTAGCTGCATTAGGTCTAAACCAGCTTTTGACAACTTTAAAAAAAAACTTAGCATCAAGAAATGTTTTTTCTTGCAATGTGGATTCTTGCTGGCATCCACTTCCAAAATAGGCATGTTTCATCTATGCTAACGATTTGTGATAATGTGTAACTATATTCAATTACTTCCTTCAGTTGTTTTGGGAGCAACTATACAACTTCAACACTTGCATTCACAGCTTCTTGCACTTTAACATTATGCCAACCAGCTCATACATGCTTATCACGTAAAAAGTATTCATGCCGGTGCCACGCAAAAAACACCCATACTTGTGCCATGTAAAAGGCACTCATGTTGGTGCTACATAAAAGGGCACTGGCACCACATATAATGCACTAGTGACACGTAAAAAGCACCCAGTACACTCTGTAAAGTGGCTGGCATTAGTAAGAGCATCCAGCTGCAGAAACCATGCCAAAACAGACAATTGAAACCTGGTGCAGCTCTCTGGCTGGCCAGCTTTTGTCAAGCCATCCAACCTATGCCAGCATGGAGAACAGATGTATAATAATAATGCTGATGATGTATATATAAATATACAATTAATCTAAAGGTCTTATTTATTTTTTCATCTGCCCAATTACAAAGTGTGCTAATGGAGTATCGAGGTGGTTTTTAGAGCCATTTGGCTCTAAAAAATGTTACCTACAAGGTTTTTATTTCATGCTGGCCACTTGATATAATCATCAGTGATTTTATCCCTAATTCTATATGAACGTTTATATATATATATATATATATATATATATTATTTAAAAGCAGCAGAAATATAACAAAAAACTGTTACTTGGAGCTTCACGTTCCCATTCATCGGACAGTTTTGTTAGAAAATGCTGCTTTTAAATAAAGCATATTACTCTACCTCTGGTATTTGAGTACTCTTTTTTCCACCTTGTTGCACATTTATGTGCTTACTCTGGTATATATATATATATATATATATATATATATTTATATAAAACCATTCACTACTTAAAAGTAAATGTTTCCTCATTTGCCTTCTTTAAAAATTCAAGAGATTTATCACAAGTTTAATCAGTTATGCATATTGATAAATGAGAATGTTAACCACTTCTGTACTACACATCTTTATAGATTGCCAAAGAGTGAACACTTTAAATTTCATTTGAATATTTTTTCTTATCCAATAAAATGATAGGTACCGTTAACTAAAGGAAAAATTTTAAGCTAAATCTTTAATAATTTTCCAGTTTTTTTGTTTGATTTGTGGTCTTTGTGTTTTGTTTATAAAGTAATTGTTTTCCATTTCTTTATATAATTAATTACATTCAACATAATGCTACCCTTTCATTTTGATACTTAGAAGTGTAAATTCAAAAGTTTTGTGACAACAAAACAGTGACAGACTGTGAACCCACAAATATGTGCATCACCATGCAAACTAAGTGACTGACTGAATGAACCAACAAACACACACGTTATCAATATATACATCACAGTAATTGAACATTGGAAGTTGCCATTATAGACATTTTCTGCAGTTAACTTTACAGTTTTTAATTATTTATAATTTTTAAAAAAACATGTCATTAAAGCAAGATATTACCTTATACACATATATATATTTTCACATCGACAACTCAATATTAAATAAATTTATGAGGGTGACCATGCTAGATGTAGCAGTGAAATCTCTCAAATTACATGCCCAACCACAATAAAAAAAAACAAAACTGTAGACATTGTAATCTTGTGATGTAAAAAACAAACAAAAATACAGTCAGTTGGAAAATTACCTGATTTTGTTCTTTTTTTTTTACAGGAAGAGACATTTACGTTATGTATTCTAAAGAAAAATACACAAATGATTTGTTGGCCATGGTGAAATTTGAATAACAAGCAAAGGACAAGTAACAAAAAGAAATCCCACAAAAGCTCACACATACAAAGAAACAAAGAACCAAATTAACAGAATCATCAGAGTGTTGGATAGATTACCCTGAAGCATTTGTTGCAATTTTCCATGCTTTGAGACCAATTTATTCCAAGGTGAACACTGTCACTTGTCTTTTTCAATGGTGGATGGGGAGAAAAGTGAATTAATGGGACACCTTGCTGCGTGTATTTTCCGACTCCTTGCAATCTGACAGCAATGTCTGTGACAAACTCGGCGCCAAGATGCATCAGCCTTTAAAAAAAGCCCTTTCTTTTAGACAACAACGGTGGTGTCAGTGTGTGTGTGTGGGGGGAACTTACAAATAAGGACTCAGGTGTAAAAGCATGTACATGTAGATACATATCAACCCTGTTCAATGGAGACCCTCACAGCAAATATCTCTCAATTACATAGGACTACCAGTCAATAAAGTATTCAATACATTATAACGTACATTTTACATTGACACACACACACAAATGTAAAGCTATGTGGCCTTGTGGACTCCTGATAGTGAGGTTAAGAGTGTAATTCTCCAACAGAGATAGCGTGCTGGGGACTAATCTTGCAACAGACCAGTGTTCAATGCGACAAGAGTCTTGTACTTTCGGTCACTTTTACAAATGGAAAATGGAACACATTCCAGCCTATAACTTGTGTGTATGTTTGTGCAAAGTTTTGTGTAAGACATTTCTGAAACTTAATTCTCATGTTATTTTCAATGGTTTCTATTATCTACAGCCAGTCGTCGCGATTATGACTGTTCATGGCTTTGGTATGACTTGGTAAGCTTTCTCCATACTGGTCAGTTTTTCATTTGGTCAATTCCTTTGCATTTCATATTCATTTCTATACACAGGTCTACAAAGGAACATCACACTTATATACAAGTGATACTTTTTTTAGCAGCAGAGAAATGTAAAGTCCCAAGTTTATTGTTCTTCTGAAGTGACATAAATAAATAGTTAAAACGGTGGAATAAATTCTATGTTGTGAGGCATTGAATTATTCATGCTGGTACACAACTTCTTCAAATTTACTCTTTTCCTCTATTAGGGACCAAAATGGAATCAAAACTTGGACATGGATTCAGTTTCAGAAAACTTCCTCCATTTGCAACATTTTCTATATATAAAAATAATGGTTTTATAAAAATGAATAGAAATATTAGAAATGGTGTAATTACATATAAAAGAATGAAGAATCATAAGCTTTACATCCAATTATCCAAACTGACAAGGTATGAACACATATTTTAACACATTGAACCGTTTACACTTCACAGCTTCAGCACATTAGCTCTACTGACATACTTTAATGACCAATCAATCAAAGACAATAAATGTCTAGGCATGCTGGGAGAGAGTGTCTTAAGCTTAAATTGAAAATGTTTAAAAGATTTGAGAAAACTGTATATGGAGCCCATAATAGTCTAAAATTTGAGACTGAAGGCCAATTATATATAAACACACACACTGTTCTTTTACATTCTATTGTTGCTTGTCTATGCTATCAGCTTTATATTACATTTGGCTCTTGATAATTGCATTAACTTAATACCCAGTTGATGCAAGTGACAAAGAAATTAATTTCATTTTATTCCACTAAATATGTATAACAATTTATATCTTCCATCCTGAAATTAAGTAATAAAATATAAAATATATGTTTATATTAGATGTATGTAACTTGACTTTTTTTTAATATCAACATTGATTTTCTATACACTTTCATTCAGTTGCCTATATTCTTCTAAAACTTCAGCACTGCCCTTTTTTTTTTTTTTTTTGAAATATTAAATCAAAACAGTAGAGTCAGTGCCATGCCTTTTTCAGGGCTTCAAACTGCTTTATATCAATAACCACATCTTTGTAATATACCACACAACCTAACTACCTCTATTGCTAACAGTATATATTTAGACCTCCTGTATTGTAAACTATTACCTACCCATAATATAAACTTGTATTATAGCCAAACAAGGTGCAACCAGCCACAGAGGCCATCCCAAATCAGAAAGTTTTGCTGGTTAGTCAAGGGAATAACACACCTCTTAAGATTCTACACATATCTCATGCACATATCATTTAATGAACACAGGATTTAAATGTGAGCTAATGTAAGTTTCATGCTCAATCAGACAGGCCACGTGGCATATTGTTACTTCAATGTACTTATGAGACCTGAAAAGTCAAACATTCCAAAACATGACCTCACTGTCTCCCCATGTTATTGTAGTTAGTATCTACTATTCACAATCACATGTCTTTACCAATGAAACCATCTCTACTACATACACCAGCTGATACTTCCTCAAGTGCCTTAGTCACCAACTCAGCACACTTGTACAAGTTGACACTTGAAATTCAACAAATCAGATTCATCTCATTTCTCCCCAGCCTCCACTGCAGGTTTTCTGTAACTACTAAGCAGTATTACACTTCTAACAAATGCATGGATCTGCAGAACCAAGCTAGGGGGGGAAACTAATATCCAGCCAATGAGATGGAGATGGATATATATATATATATATATATATATATA
>NC_068996.1:50155622-50162202 GCF_001194135.2 Octopus bimaculoides | reverse complement strand
GAGAGAGAGAGAGAGAGAGAGAGCATGACAGACTAGTTTTGTTAATTCAATCAATTCAAATTTAAATGATTTCAAATACGATTACCTCTATAACCAACATTATGAGCATAAGAAAAGTAAAGAGAGATGCTGCAATAGTAGCAGGGTCTTTTTCTGCTTAATCACAAACAAAATTATAAAAACTCCATACATGGATGTGTCCTCAGCTGAATCCGTATTTTAAAACAATAATCCTTAATGTTTATAAATGGACACACACAATGACGAACACACGTTTGGGCGCACAAACATGGAAAAAAAGTACACAATACTCGTAGGGTTTAAGTTGCTCTTCACTACACGGTTCCTCATATACATGCACTTGCTCGACCATTCTTTGTTGTCTGAGATGTCTGCATACAAACAAACACACTCAAATAACAACAAAGTAAACTAACATCTTCACGTGATTGTATGAAACTATATTATCTTATTACATATACACAGTTATTAAGGTCATTTTGGTTCAAAGAGTAGAGTCTTGTTTCAAGTTATCAAAACACATAAATTAGTACCAAATTACTAAAGACATATCAATGGAAGAGAGGTGTCAGCTAACATCATATTATTATACAAACACATGTTGAGGGGGAGGAAGCAATGAAAACAGTAAATTAATCATACAGAACGAACACTTGAAAGAAGGCATGTTCACAAACAGTAGTTATTGGTTAGGTTTTGAATTCCTTGTACATGATCGTTTTATATAAACAATACCTCGAAAATATAACCATTTGTCATATTTGTTCATTGTTATCTAAATTTCTTTAGACACGATCACATTAAACAGCATAAATGTAAAGAAAAAGAAAATATAAGAAATGTTTCCAATAGTGCTCTCCAATCTCAGGGTCCACTGCCTACGACTAAGCCATATTTCTCTCCCAAACATCCGGAAAGTGATGTAAATCAACATTAACCAGTCTACAACTTCTCGTATTGCGTTTTTAGCATTGGATAAAAAAAAATAAGATCCATCAAAACGATAATTGTGACAGTGTCGCCTTAAAAGACTGGGAAGTTGCTTGGGAACCCTACTGGCCCGATTCTGCTCTATGTATGTTGTATCTTGAAGTCAACTGATTTGCCTGAGGGCTTTATAATTCTGCCAAATGGACTTGCAGTGTAAGCATAGGCTTTGGTCAAACTCTTTATTTGCCCTACGGTTGACACTAATTAATCATCTGGATCTGAATCTCCAACACAGGCCATAATCACAATACCACACACTCGATTTACTCAACTGAACAATTCTAACTCCAAAGTTCACTGCTGAATATCAACAATCTAGGCCAGATATCAACGTTTCATTATCGAAAATCGTCATCATATTCATAATGAAAATGTTGAAAAACACCGAGAATAACTATTAAATATTATGAACAACTCCCTGCTCCAAACATTTAGAGTTTTCATTCTAGAATCACACATAAACAGACTCTTTTTAGCAGTTTTATATGCATCAACGAAGATGACTTGGATATCTTTTTGTGCTTAAAATACTTCAATTCTAAAGAAATATCAGGGATGGGATATTTCCTACATTTTTGATATAATACTAAGAGGAAAGCTGCCTGTCTGATTGATACACTGATAAATCGTTAAAAAAATTTTTTCATTCTATCACCTGATATTAATTAGGACCTGTCTTTCCTATTACTGTTATAACAAGATTGTTTTCCAACAAATGTCAATTTGCACCCAATCTCCAATTAAACACAATCGTCGCACTGTTCAGACGAAAATATAATGTACAAAATATCTACAACAGTAAATATTTATAGAAGGACGTTTACTCCCGTACATACATAATTTTAGTTACTAACACACATATATATAAAGAGAATTACCTTGACCCTTCACGGTGGCAGCATTAAAATCAGTCCTAACTTTCAGTTTTTGCTCGCCAAATAAGTTATTATGGGTGTCTTCTTTCTTGGATGCTACAGGCTGAGTTTGTGTATCCGGTTCTTTAAACACATTAGATTCCATGCGGTTCACTTTGCTATTTGCAGAAGATCCCGCTACTGCAGGACCAAATATATTACTTTCTCCTCCGCCGGGTGGTTTCAGCACCCTAGAAAAAAATAGATTGAATTAAAACTTATAAATTTCATCAGTAAATAAGAGTTAATATAGTAAATAAAAAAATAAAATATCCTGAAGTATTTTGCAATACTACACATACCCACAGCCCTTTATAAAAATAATAAACTAGTGAAGTTAAAAAACCTCTAAGGTAATTTTAGATTAGCTCCGATAGCTTGAGACATTACATTGAAGAAATGAAACAGGAAACCTATTCATCAGATAAAAAAAAAAAATATGGAAAATGTTGGAACTTTTAAAATAACCAGTTGTCAATTTACAAAATAGTAATAGTGACAAAATGAAAGCGAGAAAACGTCACCATACAAGAAATCTAATAATAGTACTACTATTAACTAGTATTACAGCTTTTGAATTCTTAAACAACCAGAATTTATAACTAACTGGGCATTGCATTCTAGAAATGCCATGCATTATTGAACGACCATCCCACAACATAAGACATTAATGAAAGAATTTCGCCCTTCATTTATTATTAACAAGAGAAAACCATTCATGCATCCATACAAAAATATGTTTGAATGGGCCACAAAGTGAATATATCCTGAACGGGGAAGTTAAGTGTATTAGTTGAGATATCATCAATTAATTTTTAGTTGTAAAGGAAACTGGTTTTTTCTTCTTTTTTCTTTCTTGTATATTAGTCATGTTGGTGCGTCTATCCATTTCCTCAGCAACCATGCTTCTCATTCTTAAGCCCAAATATTTTATTTATTACACACAAGCTCATCTAATAAATAGACCTTATTAGCGAGACGAATGAGCAGCGCCAAAAAAACATCTAAATTTTTAAGAAAAACTAGGGATCTGGCCTTTATTTGATGGAGCTACATCCACGATTTTGGGTTTTTGTTCTTGTTTTTTTTTTTTTAAACAGTCAACTCGTATTATTTCTGTTAATTTATTTTTATCAAACACAGAACAAAAAAAGACAAAAGAAAATCGACAAAAAAAGATTTGCCGCTAAAATCTTGCGCTGCCAGTGAAAAAAGAAAGATGCAAAACAAAGAGTTCTAAATATTTAGAAAATTCTAGTAGTTAAAAATAAATGTAAAATTGAAACAAACACCCATCCAGAATAGACACAACTAAAAATTATCAATTCATAAAGCTTAGCAGATTGAAAGATACACATCTCAATTGCTAAAAAGGAAAGTCTTTATTCTTAAGAATTTATAACTGCTGCTTTATGAACCTTAATATTATTTAAACAACAATTATTAATTTGTGTAAACGTCATTGCGATGCCATATTTGTTTTAAGGAAGGAAAAAATGGTTAGAAAACAGTTTATTATTATCGTAGTGTCGTCTAAACGGGTATATGTATATATATATATATATAGATATAGATAGATATATAGCTCCAAGACACAACACTATAAAATCGTTTGGTATAAACTAAAACATTGAAGATGGAAAAATATATCAAGATAATAATTAACAAAGTCTGATGTATTTATTACAAAGGCCATGCAAAAGAGAGAGAGAGAGAGAGAGAGAATGTGTAGCATTCATGCCTTTCCCTAGAGCATTGGTGACATCGTCTTCGGTGTGAGGAAATAAAAGATGTGGACGTTCTGCGAAGTGATGATGGTGGAATAGTAAAAATGAAGCCAACCGAACGAAAATAGACAAAACGCTGCTGTCATTTGAATCTCTTTTCCTTTCTCGAAACTTTTGAACCTGACAAACGCACACATCTCGTCCATATTTCTGACACCCAATTATATTAATGTAATTGGTTTCTGATTTAGGCACAAGGCCAGCAATTTTGTAGGGGATAGCGATTAATCGATGCCATCGACCACTCAGTGTTTAGCTGCTGGTACTCTGTTTTATCGAACACGGTGGGAATTGTACTCAGAACGTAAAGAATCGACAAAAATACCTGCAAGGCATTTTGCTTGACAGTCTAACGATTCGCTTTGCCACCCGACAATCCTTTCTACTATAGGTACAAGGCCTGGAATTTTGGTGGAAAGGGAATAGTCGATTTCATCGATCCCAGTACTGAACTGGTATTTTATCGTTCACGAAAGAATGAATGGCTAACTGGATCTCACATTCATTTAATAAAAACATATTTACAGATTTCTATATATTTCTATAGGGAGAGTTTACACTTCAATAAAGGCCTCTCTTCCGATCATCACCAAGGTGTCTGTTTCCAACACAACCGTTCTCTTCGGCTAGATTACGATATCGGATCCTATCTTTTATCACCGATAGAGACAGGAAGAAAGAAAGAATAGTCCAAAAAAACATTATAGATAACAATTTTAAATAGATGAGGTTAACAAGATGACTAAAATCTCATTCGAATCTCATTAAGCTATAATTATTAATATACCATTAATTTTAGAATGCATTTCCTGTTGCCGAGAGGTCTTTCGAAACATCATCTTTTCATTAAAGAATCATTAAAACACACATTCACGTTATATATCAGAGAAGTGAACAACTAAATAAATATAAGTCTGCACTGGGTTGGCTTTTTGAGTTTACCTTAAACAGACTTCAGCTGGAACTATTTTCGTAAGGTGGTTTCAATGCACTTCCTTACCAGTTTTCTTCGGTGGGAACGAATGGTATTCTTCTGTAGATGCACACACACATTATCACTCTTTCTCTCTTTCACACACACACACACACATTATCTCTCTCTCTCACGCACACACATACCCTGCTGTTAGTACCAACTATTTATTATGGATCTTGCCAGACTGCCAGACGAACGAGGAAATGATGGATATATGGATATGTGTATATGTTCTGCAGACACACGAAGTGTGAGTGTAAGAATGTATAATATATGGGTGGGGATAATCAGAGAATACACACAAGCACAGCTATGTGTGTATGTAATGTCTGACTATACACACACACTGAATCAGCAGAATGTATGTGTACGTATCCTTTCATTTCCTTGGTCGTTTGACAAGGAGCCATAATAAATAAAGCATCGTTTCGCTAGAATCTGTTTTTTTAGATTTGATAAAACAATAACAGCTCATAAATACACACACACCGTTCTAAAGAAACATCAATTCAAAATGTTGCTATCCGAATGCTTGAAATAATACAAGGTAACTGAAACCAAGGAAAATGTATGAGATAAGAGAGAAAAAGAAAGCATACCCGCTTACATACCTTCATAGCTTGTACCAGGGGGAACAAAGATAAGCAGTAGAAGTATGTATAAATAGTTACATTTAGATATATGCATATATTCTTTGAATAGTATAAAATACAAATAGTAACTCCTCTTTACCGTTATATATCTCTGTCTGCTTATCTAATAAACTCATCATGTATATATCTATATATATATATATATATATATATATATATATATATATATATATATATATAGAGAGAGAGAGAGAGAGAGAGAGAGATCTACATATCTGTCTATATACAGAGACGCATGAACATAGAGAAACATACACAGATGCATAATTCAAATATATACACATGTGTATGCATATGAACACATACTCATTGTGAGCGAAAAGAAAAGAAAGCATGGAATATTTACCTCGATGATGGTTTATTTTCGCTATAGCCCTGTCTTATTTCTGTGGAAGTCATATTCCGTTTTTACCTTTTTGATCCAGTTAAAAAAAAACAAAACAACCCCAAAAACCACAACAAAAAGTAACTATATATTATTAATATATGGCTGTGTGCTGCACTGGGTTTGGTTTGCCAAGCCAAAATGGTAAATCAGATTTGAGGCTGCTGTGTTGACAATGTCTGTCTTAGATGGAAGGGACAATATAGATGTAGATCTAGATATGGATATATATACATATACAATAGAGAGAGGAATATGTGTGTGTGAATAGCTTCGACAGTTCTAAATACAATTGGCAGTAACAGACATACGGCGACAAGGTCGGGAGAGACTCTGCGAGTGAAAGCGTTGCTTCTCGTTATTACTGTTGCTACTGCTGCTGATTACTATTATCATTATTTTTGTTATTGTTGTTGTTATGACGATGATGATAACGATGGTGATGATGACGATGATCGTGCGACCGAAGCGAGTGCGTGTCACGTGACATTTTTATATGGATGACGCGAACAGCAACAATATAAAATATATTAATATGAACATTTCCCCACAAAGCAATAAGAAGTGATAAGAAGTGAATTATTAATAAATAAGGAACGAACTAATGTGATTTAAGATCTCTTTTAAAAGATATCTGTTTTCCTTTTCTTTCTTTTCATTGTATCTTATTTATCTTTCTTTGTGTTTTGATCCGAGTCTAACTATATAAATAGGCGAATGAGTGGGTGATGGTGGGAAATATGTAATAAAATATATATGCAAAGCATTTTTCTCATATATTACGTATATATAAGCACTAGCACACACCCTCTATTTCTGTCATTCATTATATATATATATATATATATATATAT
>NC_068996.1:50152716-50155287 GCF_001194135.2 Octopus bimaculoides | reverse complement strand
ATATATATATATATATATATATATATAATGTACACAATAGTTAGAGTACAGTTATTGCTACTTATATTTTCTTACAGAGGCACAGTCTCAAATTGAGAAAGTAAGGGTATAATTGATTATATCGACTTCAGTTAATTATGATAATTGTTTCTAACATAATTATTAATAAATAATACTAAATTTTATAATGCTTTCTTTATTTTAATAGGAGCAATTAAGACAGATTATACGCTATTGTTTGCGACGGTATAATTTCTAATCTTCTTAATTGCTATTATTAATGCATATGCAACAACAATTAAGGCTTAGAGAGAAAGAAAAACAGAGATTGCTGAAGATTTATTAGTATTAAGCTCGTTCTTTATTATCCCATTTTGCTTAAACTTTTTTTTCTTTCTGTTCAATTAAATTAATTGACGCCATGATTAAATAAAATATATCATTTATCTATTCCGAAACCTTCAAGTGTTAATTCCAGCAAAATTTGCGCTCGATTCTTCATTCATTTACGACAGTGTAACTTTTCCGGAACTCCACTGACCACTCGGTAGAATGTAGTGTCTGCGACCCTCTTCCTCTCTCTAGTTTTAACCGTTTCACTTTATTCCCTCGTTAATACTCAAGGAAAAGGATTGAACAATACAACATTATACTTTCTCCCACAATCTTTGCAACTGTGAGACACATGGAACCAATAATAAATAAATTTTTATAGTTTTCATTAACAACTCCGTAACGGAAAATGAAATGTAAGCTTCTTTCATGGTATCTTTTTATAACTTATATTCGTAGCATCACACACATACACCACAGCAGTTGATTAGTTACAATTTGGACACAAATCATTAAATTTATGTTTATATACGGATTTTGTAAAAAGAAGATAAATAGCACTCAAAACGCGCGCGTGTGTAACTTAATAGTAATGTAATGTTTTAAAATGGTAAATATTGAAAATGTTTTGTTTTGTTTTTCGTGTTTTTGTTTCTCCCTTTTTTAAACGCTTTCACTTGAGGCGGGAAAAAGTGATGTCTGTTTGAAAAGTGAGAATCCGATTGATTTAAATACGGAAACCTAATTGTGATAGAATACCTGAAAAACTGCAGGAACATCATAATTCTACCACACCACTGCTTCAAATTCAGCACACTGCACACATGCTCCCTCCCCTCCCGCGTCACACGCATTTTGGAATTGGAAGCATATTTTTGGTTTGCATCAGAAACTTTTGCTTCGACTTTGTTGGCATGTGTCGTGTCTGTAAAAGACCCACACATGAATTACAGACCTGGCTTCGGCCACTGGGGTTTCCTGTGTTGCTCCTCCCCCTCATTTTACTTTTCATTATCAGCAAGTCTAAATTTCTCCTTTCGTCTTTTTAAACTCTTGCCTAGTTCCAATCTCACGTTGGAGATATCACGAGAACTATCCTCCTAGTTTCAACGTTCAAGCAAAGAGATTTTATGTCGCACATTGAAACGAAAACGTGGTCGGCCCTCTGTTCTCTTGCTAGAGGTCTTTCGGGAACTTCCTATCTGTATGTGACCGAGCTAGAGGAGGTAGAGTTGTAGTAAGATGACAAGGTTGGATATCTAGATGCAAACAGAACCCCTTTGGTGGTTACACGGTCAGTCTACTTGATGGGCAGCATCCAAACAGAAAGATAACGTAAGTAGTAGCAATGATGTTGTTAATAATATAGAAACAAAGGTTAGTCATAAAAGTTCAAACATGTATGAACGCAAGTCAGTTTCACAAAATTTTGTCTTAAATTGTAACTTTAGAACGACTTCTACTTGTCCCCTTAGAGATATTGTTTTAGTGAGCAACGTTTTTTTACAGATGTAGTGTCATAACATCAACAGATATCAGATTTAATTCTTTTAAGGGTCGCTGCAGCTTGCACACAGCCTTAGAAATATTTTTTTTTAATTATAAAATTTAACTAAACTAGCTAAGTACACATTTTATTTTAACAATTCGAATACAAAATACGAACTTCACTGGAACATCATAGCAATAGCCCCTTCTTCTCCTGGAAACAAGAAAGAAAGCAAACTTTATTGAAGTGCGACATATTTTATTAGTTAATAAATTACCTACCTTAAAACAGAAATCTATGCTTTTTCTCGTGCAAACATGATATTTTAAAGTTGTTACAATTAATCAAATACAATTCTCTGGGTAAAATAAGAAATGCTAGTCGAGCAATTTCTTTTGCTTAGCTCTTAGTTATTATATATAATCATTGTTAGCAAATTATAACTCGACAATAGGAATATAGAAACTTGTATATTTGGATATTTCTGGAACAATCGTTTCTATAATTTGTTCCAGAAGTATCCAGGTAAATACCACTATCACCGGTATATAAATTCACAACTCCTTAATTTGTAACTAGTTTGATAAGTGCTAACCTCGGCCCTTGAGTCACTCTGTTGCTTCTACTGAATATTAATAAAAAAAATACACAAAAATATACAAAAAATGTTTATATATATATATATATATATATGTGTGTGTGTGTGTACATATATATATATATATATATATGCGTATATATATATATAT
>NC_068996.1:50148781-50152211 GCF_001194135.2 Octopus bimaculoides | reverse complement strand
GCCCTCCGCCAATACCTTGGACTCCAGCAAAGAGTTTGATCAGAGCATACACTAACGCACGTCCCAACATAGCGGACACATACCCAAAAGACTGTTTTCCACCCCACCCTCCAATATAAATTCTCACGCTCATTGTACCCATTCACATGTACACATAAAGGTCTACGAACTTAACTGATTGATAAAAGAAAAACACACTAACGAACACAGATGTGTATGTCCACACGCCCTGCAAAGGTTATACATATAATACCACTACACAAATTCTATTTCTGCAAGAACACCAACCTTAAGGACACACACATTTCCCACAAACACTTCCAGAAAACTCTTGCCGACTTGCAACATAATCACTCTAGTGGTTAGGGTTTTGTACCAAAGGACATAACTCTTAACTCAATCCCCTAATCGTTTTGTTTCATCATCTTTTTCACAGCAACTGCAAATTGGATGTGTCTATTCACCTCCAAAAATAGAGAGCAGTCGCCATATTTCATTTCATATCGGCTAGCTCTGATGAGCGCAGGCTTACATAATCGGATTGTCACCTAACACTCCGTTGAATCCCCAGGGCGAAACTGATTGGTAAGATCAGCCGTAATGGATGTAAAATACTGTACACTTCAGAATATATATGTACGTATGTATGTATGTATGCATGTATGTATGTATGCATGTATGTATGTATGTGTATATAAACAAATACATACAAGTACATATATGTGTATGTGTAAGTGAATACATGTACACGCACATACACATGCGCATATACACAAACACCCGCCACACATTTATGATGATTGCTTCATCTTCACAGATAATTACCGTCTCCTTGTGCTTCTTCATTGTCAATGGCATTTCTGACTTTCTGTCCATGACTTCTCACATGACTATTCAGCCTCACTTCAGTTCTGTATGGTTTGAAGCATAGGTGACAGACGGAAGTTGTAACTTACTGAACACTTCCTCCAAGTGGTTCGGTCTGCACACGTGCATGCGTTGCCATACGACTTTCAGTAGATGGAATGACAAATGAGGTCACCACAAAGAGACATCTGTACGTCATTGGATTATAGTGATAAGCACTTATACCAGACGAGTACCACTGTCTGAGCCTCTGTAACTAGTCCTTAGAGACAGGCCAAAGCGAGATGATTTGTGACCATGTGACACTGCAGGTTTCACATCAGAGTGTCTCTCTCTCTCCTGAAAAGATGTTGTGATAACAGTTAGGAGTCCCTCACTCCCGGTGGTTTCACTACGCAACCTGATGGATCGTCATCACATCTGCTAGTTAACCCATAGCTGGGATCCTGGCAGAGGCTACTAGTCCAGGCCAGAATAGACCTGGAAATGATAGTGGTAAATCCTGGAACTTCCGAACGAGACCCCCACCGGTTGCGTACATACATACGTGCAGGCATGCAGTTGCATATATACAAACATGCGCGCGCGCACGGCAGACTCATTGGTAATGTAGGAAACTCTCAGCCACTGAGTCACTTTATGACTTCCACCGATTTGAAATGATTAAAATACACACACACACACACAAAGTATATGCACGCGCGTGCGCACACACATACATGCAAGCAATGACGCATAGAGGAAAGAACAATGTAGTTCTAATACACTAGTAGCAGTGGCCACATCTGGAATGGCTTTGAGTATATGTTGGCTTGTTCAAGGTTGAGCTGGTCTTGAACAAAACCTCAAGTATCTGATTGATGAAATTTGGATAGGAAAATGTGGAGGACCAGCTATATGTTGTATGATATTTCAATATTGTTTAAGTATAGGAACAGTGGCTGAAAATGGAAGCTAAGAAAAAGGAAATAGGAAGTGAATTCTACTTTCGTTTTCTATGATAGATAATTTACCATATAGATCGATAAAACATACCCCGAATGAGTGCTACTCAGTACTTGGTTTCAGTGTAGAAGGATCTAGAAACATATTGAGGGAGAAACAGAGAGAGAGACACAAAGAGAAAGAGTGACTGAGTGACAGAGAGAAAGAGAAAGAAAGGGGGGGGAGAGAGAGAGAGTGACTGAATGACAGAGAGAAAGAGAAAGAAAGGGAGAGATGAGTGGATAGAAGGTAGCACATGTTATTCTTTGATATAAACCGATCCAGTACGGGATCGTTGTTGCTGACCTACATAGTTCATTTTGTTAGCTCATTTGCATAAATCCATTGATTATGAAATGAGTGTCAAGCAAGCATACGCTCTAGATAACAACAACAGAGGGAAATTTATACCGCAATAGCTAATGCATATTTAATCATTATCGTATTATTTACTGCAATATAATGGTCACTCTGGCTGCATCTGCAGCTTTCATTCGTGGAAACTGAAATTGTCAATGCAAACGCATACGTTATTATTTAGACTTCGTTAACTTCTGTTTTTATTGTTGCATACATGTGTTATTATTTAACTCCATGTCAGGCCTGAATGAGCAGACTTTTCCTTAGTCAAGTCGTGAACGTCCTATATTTGTTTAATGCTATAAAATGTAGCCAAGACTACGGTATCCTAGATACATAATTTCTTCTTTTTTTTCTTTCTTTTTTATTTATGGACCGTAGTGCGTGAAATAAAAGAGATGACTACTATTTGCAGCAGATGGAATGAACGTGCAAAAGTTTCTATTTGGTTCGTTTACATATACTATGTTTATAGAGAGATATGTGCGTTTAAGTAGAATTGGCGATCTTTCGAACTTTATACACATAAGTTGAAGAACAAAAACAAACGGCATTGGATCAAAATGAAAGATAAACAAATTGTTAATAATCAGCTATGCGATTGATTTAATACACACACACACACACACACACACACACACATGTAAAAATAATAGGCTGACATAGTGATTTGGGATAGAGATATCAGCTGCCCAGCAGATGTTAACATAAAGCTAAAGATCAGTGAAAAAGAGAATACCTACACTGAACTATTGAGAAATCTACAGTTACTCTACCCAGGTCACAAGTTCAGATTTATACCTGTAATTATTGGGGCACAGTGTCTAAGAACCAATCTTGAGAAATTAGGCTTCTCCAAACCAGAAAGGAGAAAGCTAATTCGAAGACTAAAGATCCAAGCCATCACTGGAACTGTAAAAATCTGTAAAGCTTTCCAGAGGTTTATCATTTAAGTATATATGCGTATGTCTAGATATGCATCTATATGCATGATTATACATACATAAAACGAAACATACACATCTGCACATGCACTGACTCCAAATACTGCACATTTACATACATAAAAAATACATTGTTGATGTTGTCAAAATTCCAATGACGGAGCCTTGGATAAAGGATAGCAATTGGCTCTTGTTCTATTGTCAAGGATAGCAATTGGCTCTTGTTCTATTGTCAAGGATAGCAATTGGCTCTTGTTCTATTGTCAAGAATAGCA
>NC_068996.1:50148538-50148771 GCF_001194135.2 Octopus bimaculoides | reverse complement strand
CAAGGATAGCAATTGGCTCTTGTTCTATTGTCAAGAATAGCAATTGGCTCTTGTTCTATTGTCAAGGATAGCAATTGGCTCTTGTTCTATTGTCAAGGATAGAAATTGGCTCTTGTTCTATTGTCAAGGATAGCAATTGGCTCTTGTTTTATTGTCAAGGATAGCAATTGGCTCTTGTTTTATTGTCAAGGATAGCAATTGGGTCTTGTTCTATTGTCAAGGATAGCAATTGG
>NC_068996.1:50143778-50148528 GCF_001194135.2 Octopus bimaculoides | reverse complement strand
AGCAATTGGCTCTTGTTTTATTGTCAAGGATAGCAATTGGCTCTTGTTCTATTGTCAAGGATAGCAATTGGCTCTTGTTCTATTGTCAAGGATAGCAATTGGCTCTTGTTCTATTGTCAAGATAGCTTGAAATAAAACTGAATAATACCATACATACATACATACATACATACATATTTGAATGCTTATTACCATTAAGAAACATACTATCATTAAGACAGCCCCTTCTAATGATCTTGGATCATTCTAGTCTAAGATCTGGAATGAAACGAGCAGAGATATCTCAGCCAGAATGCATCATTTTAAAATCAACCAGAGTAATGTACCAATATCAACAGAAAATATACACATTTTCACCATAACTGAAGGTAAGCCACATAATAGAAAGGCACCAGGAAGAGACTAACAGTTGGCTACTGGTATAAAACCTACAGAATGCCTATGTATATTCAAAAGAAGGCGGTGAGCTGGCAGAATTGCTTGCATGCCTGGCAAGATGCTATGTGGCATTTCATCTATCTCTACACTCTGAGTTCAAATTCCACTGAAATTGAATTTGCCTCTCATTCATTCAGGGTCAATAAAATATGTACCAATCATGCACTGGGATTGATATAATCAATGTACCCCTTCACCTGAACTTGCTGGCCTTGTGCTAAGATCTGAAGCCAATATGTATGCTCAAAAGACTATGGAAAGCCAGATTGACATTCCTTTAGCACAGATGAATCTTGCAGCCAAAAATAAAATCACTGAGCTAGCAGGAAACTATGAACCTATTGCTTCCATAAACATTATGTACAAGCTGTTGTCTCAACCAATTTCTCTAGAATCATAGTGAGTTCAACAACATAGTGACTGATAAGAAGACAGGTGGAAAGAAGAAAGTCTGGGGATGTTCCAAGCAATTTTTGATAAACAAAGCTATGTCTCTGAAGTAAGAAAATACTGTAAAAACCTTGTGGCAATAAGGTTTGATTATAGGAAAGGATTCAACTCTATTCTCCAAACCAGATCCAAAACCAAGATTTTTTTAGGGGGCTGCATCAAAAAAAGTAAAATAAAAGTCAATCAAAGAAGAATTTATATTTATAGAGGGAAGACCATCGAGGGCTGCTAGAAGGATATTGGAGGGCCACATGCGGCACTGGGAGTCACTGTTGAGAACTGCTGTTTTAGATATTGTTGGATGCACAACATAAGACCACAAATTTTGAGGAGAGAAGATTTGGTGATTAAATTGACATCTGTGAGAGCATCGTCCTAATTACCAACATTATTGAGACAATGCCCATTATATTCTAAATGAAACCTACCAAGGTTAACTTTGCTTTCCATTCCACTGGGTTTGATCAATTAAAGTATCAGTCAAGGACCAAAGTTAATTTAATATTCTTACACAGCATGCAAAATATGTATGGAATTATAATGGATTCTTATTTAGGCATGAGACTGGTAATTTTAAGGTGGGTGGGGGTGGATAAGTGATTACCACTGACCCCAGTACTGGACTGGTACTTTTTTTTATCCACTCTGAGAAGATGAAAGACAATGCTGACCTTGGCAGGATTTGAACTCAGGATCTAAAGAACTGAAAACATTACCACAAAGCATTTTGTCCAATGCTCTAATGATTCTGCTGGCTCAAAATCTTAAATTGAATTATAATAGTAAACTAAAAAGGCTTAATTTTACTCATGCTGTTTACTGTTTCCGTTTAAATTTTGCTCACAAAAACATAATGTTCTTTATGTACTCTCATTCCCAATGAAAAAAGAAAAAGAAAAAGAAATCAAAGATAAAAAAAAGCATATTTTGATGTATTGATTTTCATAATCAAAATTTTCATAGCAAACAGTCTAATATAAATAATTTGAACCGTTTTTCTATCTAATTTCCTCTTTCTGGAAAATAAAAATTTTACATATTCATATATATTATTTTTATTTCTGTATGCATGTAAAAATGTGAAAGTGTGATTGTATGCATGTGTTCTTATATGTGTATGCATCTGCATGTGGCTGGATGTGTATGCGTGTGGCTGCATGTGCATAACTGAGTACTTGTGTGTGTGTGTGTGTGTGTTTCTTCACCGATTTCTCGTATTGATTACCTTATGTTCTCTTTTCTTCCTCTTTTCATCTAAACCCAAATCACTGCAGTATTTGGATGCAGCAACTGCAGACAACATTGCATCTGTTTACTACAAGGTATTTTAATGAACACCAATGCCAACAAATGAGACTCTGCATGCATACTCGACCTGCTAAAAATAGAAGTCTGATCTTCTTCAGATAAATTCTTTATACTAGGAAATGACATAACATTTAAATAGACTGGATGATCATAAAAACTGCTCAATCAGGTTTAGCCTGGGGTTAAACAACAGCAACATATTCTGTTACAAGCCAATGCCAGAGCCTCTAAGTGGTTACTCAACTTGCTAGACATAGCAGCCAGATCTTAAAATAATTCCTTACCATTTTGAATAAAGAGTAAACAGAGTAGATGAGTTCAGCCAACAGATCCCTTATCCTTAAACAACTTGATTGGTTACAACTGGGGTACTTCTTGATTACAGATCTCCTAGATCTGGATCTAAACAACGACAATAACAATAACAACAGATACATATTCTTCCACAATAAATACATCTCAAAACCAGGAACAAAAATTTTGATCAATAATTATTTGTTTCTTATATCTGTCCCTTTTTCTTTCTTTTTTTAGGTAATAGTCATCTGTGTTTCAATAAATTATAATTGCAGGTCTCTCTAAAATGGAAATTTAACTTTTTGAATAAAAAATAGGTCTATTTTTTTCACTGATTCAAATTAAATACTCTTTTACTTGTTTCAGTCATTTGACTGCGGCCATGCTGGAGCACCACCTTTAGTCGAGTAAATCGACCCCAGGACTTATTCTTTGTAAGCCTAGTGCTTATTCTATTGGTCTATTTTGTCGAACCGCTAAGTTACAGGGATGTTAACACACCAGCATCGGTTGTCAAGCAATGTTGGTGGGGACAAACAAAGACACACAAACACACACACACACGCACACACATATACACATATACGATGGGCTTCTTTCAGTTTTTGTCTACCAAATCCACTCACAAGGCTTTGGTCAGCCCATGGCTATAATAGAAGACACTTACCCAAGGTGCCACGCAGTGGGACTGAACCCAGAACCATGTGGTTGGTAAGCAAGCTACTTACCACACAGCCACTCCTGTGCCTATAATTAATATAATTTTTTTTTTTACTGATTCAAAAGTAAATATAGTTTTTTTTAAAATTCTAGTTTTAATAAAATTTCAATTTCATTTTTTTGAAATTTTTAAAATTCAAATATCTTTGTTCTTGCATTTCAACTTTACTTTGATTGTAGAAAATATCTGAGTTTTAATGATTTGAAATTTTAAACCAAAAGATGGAAACCCTTTATCTTCCATTGAAGAACCTGAATTGTCCTTCCCAAACTTCTTCATTGGTGATGACAGCAATGGTGATGTTACTTTTATGTCCATTTTTTCCACATTTGCATGGATCAGATGGAACTTGTAAAGGCAGATTTTCTATGGCCAAATGACTGACCTTCCTATTACTAATCCTCACTTATTTCCAAATAAGGAGATATTTCCACGTAATCAGACATGTTTTTACCAAAGACTGGAAATTAATGACACTGCTTGTAGTAGAGTGACACTCATTTACAACTATCACTTGAATCACTTGATATGAAGATCACACACATACATGTGCGCGCATGCACGCATACACGCAAACATACTTATGTGCGTACAATCACATTTAACACTTGAACGTGGAAATGGAGGAGGAGAGATGATGGGGATGGTGTGGGGGAAGTGGAGGAGGCCTATGTCCATGTTTGTTTTGAGTTGTACCCCTTTACACAGAAAGATTAAACTTAGTGATTTGATAAATCGATGTAGAAAAATTTAGAAACATAAGAGTGTTTTACAAATGACATAACAGATGTATATGTTGGTACTTGATATAACAGGCTATTTCTGCAGCCTGTTCATCCTCGATTCATTATCGGATATGTCTGCTAAAGGAAATGATATAATAACTGTAATGAACTTACATTTAGAGACTTGATTTCAATATATGTAAATTAAGACTGATATTTCAACCATTAGTGGTAATTTGGAACTATCCGATTTTTAATCAAGGAATCTCTCATTTAGTTTAATTCATAATGATCACATCTTTTGGAATTTGAATGAAATTTAGCTACTATTTCTAGCTGGCCAAATGACTACACAGAAGCTATCTTGTTGGCTCAATATATATCACTAGCTGGCCGTGTGCCATTAAAAATGGTGGCTAATTGTAATCTATATATATAAAAATGAGAATGTGTGTCTGTCTGTCTGTCTGTCTGTCTGTCTGTGTGAATCCCTAAAACTCGAGAACTACGCAAAATTGTGGGAGTTAAGGCCCCTATTAGTGATGGGTGTATTAATGTCAACCAGAGAAGTTTAATTGTTGGGAATCTTTTTAACTTGTGTGTAATATGTATTGTTTGAATTTCTTTAAAATAGGAAATATATGTATGTTCACTGGGTTTGTAAAAGAGAGCAAAGCTACAGGAAAGCAAAAGACGAATGATCACGATAATCAGTCAGCTACCATAGCCTAGTCGTTACTACTCCCCAATGTAGGATTCCTCACCATACAGGTGACAGGTACAGCTTTAAGATGCATTATGGATCTATAGC
>NC_068996.1:50140804-50141987 GCF_001194135.2 Octopus bimaculoides | reverse complement strand
TGGGCAGCAAAAAAAACCTATTTGTATATGCTCCACAAGGGAAAACAAGGAACATTGTTTACGAGGTGTTATAATCACAACAGCAAGAAAGTATGTACATGATCACCTTCTTTTCCGAAACTTCATTGACTTTCATATATTTATATTGATATATATATATATACGTGTGTTTGGGTGCGTGTGTGTATATACATCTCTATATATAAAGATGATGCGTAGTCTAGACGGCGTTTTTAGATTTCATTATTCTCTTTAACCCGGGCAACGCCGGGTATTTCTGCTAGTATTTTATATATAAATAAGGACAAAAGATAGAATATGGAGAGTTATTCAAATCAATACACTTGTCAATGATATCTAATGGCTTCTTTTGAGATGTGACATTGATCATCATTTGTTACTGAAAGAATGCTGGTTCACACATACATTCACACACTTCCCTTTTACATACACACACATATACTCACACAGAGTTGAAATGCTGTTTGATTTTTCTTTTCAGTGTTGAATGTTCACCATCCCACTTCCAATGCACACATGCACACACACACACACACACACACACACACATTCATGTACTTCCCTTTTATATACACACACATATACTCACACAGAATTGAAATGTTTGATTTTTTTGTTTTTTCACCACAGAATTTCCATCATCCCACTACCAAGTTTGCCATCACCCCTTCCTTCCTTATTCATCTATCACCCCTTCCTTTCTCATTCATATGTTGTGACGGAGAAAAACACAAGTGTATTATTAAAGGAGATTCTTGTACATAACTGAAGATATTTATTTCTTTATTGCTCACGAGGGGCTAAACATAGAAGGGACAAGCAAGAACAGATAATGGGATTAAGTCGATTACATCGACCCCAGTGCATAACTGGTACTTAATTTATCGACCCTGAAAGGATGAAAGGCAAAGTCATGGCCATGCTGGAGCACCACCTTGAAGGGTTTTAGTTGAACAAATCAATCCCAGTATATCTTTTATCTTTTACTTGTTTCATTCATTGGACTGTGGCCATGCTGGGGCACCACCTTCAAGGGTTTTAGTTGAACAAATCAATCCCAGTATATCTTTTATCTCTTACTTGTTTCAGTCATTGGACTGTGGCCATGCTGGGGCACCACCTTCAAGGGTTTTAGTTGAACAAATCAATCCCAGTATATCTT
>NC_068996.1:50139374-50139734 GCF_001194135.2 Octopus bimaculoides | reverse complement strand
GGTACATGTTCCATTGTTCTCTTATTGCTAAGCTGCCAAATTACAGGGATATAAACAAACTAACACCAGTTGTCAAGTGGTGGTGTGGAGCACAAACAGGTGCCAGCGGCATATTAAAAGCACCCAGTACACTCTGTAGTGGTTGGCATTAGGAAGGGCATCCAGCCATAGAAAACCATGCCAAAACAGTCACCTGGAGCTTGGTGCAGCCTCTGGCTCGCTAACTCTTGTCAAACCATCCAACCCATGCCGGCATGGAAAGCAGATGTTGATTTATGGAAATGATGATGGCACACACACACACACACACACACACACACACACACACACACACACACACACACACACACACACACACAC
>NC_068996.1:50132338-50138908 GCF_001194135.2 Octopus bimaculoides | reverse complement strand
CCTCGAAGGAGGTGCCCCAGCTTGGCCACAGTCCAATGACTGAAACAAGTGAGAGGGATTACACAATACCTCTGCATAATTTGATATGAGTTCTCTTTATAAGCGTTGGTGATGTTTCAGTAATTTGAAATACATTAAACACAAATAAAAAGACATAATCATTTCATATGAGAAAAATCACCAAAATAATAAGAAAATACAAGAACTCAACAGGAAATTATCTCGTTGGCAGAAACTGGTCTTAATCTTCAATTATTAAACCTGTCTGTTTTTGTTTTTTTTTTGTTTTTTTTTTTGCATGTTAACTTTGGAGTCAAAAATAAAGTGAGTTATTTATGCTTGTTGGTTTTTGGAAAATGTCCATGGAAGTAATAATCCTTTCTACTATAGACACAAGGTCTGAAGTTTTGCAGGAGGAAGTTCTTTACTTATACCAACACCAGACACTTATTTTATCGACTCCAAAAGGATGAAAGGTAAAGTTGTTCTCAATGGAATTTGAACTCAGGACATAAAGCTGGCAGAAATGCTGCCGAACATTTTGTTCAGTTTGCCATCCATGGAAGTAATAACAATTTGAGTTTCATATTTTATCATCTTCTCAATTAAAATACCATTTGTGTCTTTTCTCCTTCATTTTCACTTTTCTTTCTACATTTACACATGTGAGTTGGATATGTACAGCTAATTAATGATTCTATTTGTATACAGTTAATTGCTTATATTTTGTTCAGTAAATAGAATTATGTTTCAAAGGTTAATGACATAATGGCACAAAAATTGATCGGCAGGCCTTGGTGACAAGCTAGCACTCTGTCAGTTATAACAAGAGTTCTATTTGAGCTGATCAATAGAACATGCTGCTTGTGAAATTAATGTGCAAGTGTCTGAGCACTCCATAAACCTGTGTACCCTTAATGGAGTTCTCAGTGAGATTCAGCTGGACACAGAATGTGAAAAGGCCCTTTGAATTACAGGAACAACCCATCTTTGCCAGCTGAGTGGACTGGAGCAACATGAATAAAGAGTCTTACTCAAGGACATAATATGCTACCATGTATTGAACTCATGACATTATGATCATGAGCAGAATACCTTAACCCCTAAGCCACATGCTTTCTCAGCAGTACAATATAGGTTCAAAGCTAGACTTCAAAGGGCATGCACTGTTTGATTCCAAGTGATTTTCAGCAGCGTGTCCTTACGTGATTTGTGAACTCTAGAGATGGTAGACATTGGCATCTGCCCCATCCCTGCACCAACCCATCACAGCTCTTAGTAGAAAAAGGAAATAAGTGTAAAGGGCTGATAACAGCCTTTGAAATATGGGCAGCTGTGATCAAACTTGTTTACTGTAGTTAATGTATACTGCAACTGGCAGTGGAAGGGTTGGCTAAAAAGATTCCCAGTTGTGTGAGTTAGGGAACAGTAGTACTGTTAGAAATGATATGAAAAACAGGGAGATAGGAAATGAGTTTTGGCCCTACTGAATATGTCCAAGATTCAGTTTGTGCTCTTAACCCTTTCGTTACCAACCCGGCTGAAACCGCCTCTGGCTCTGCAGTACAACTGTCTTGTTTTCATAAGTTTTGAATTAAAATCTTCTACCAAACCTTAGTCACAATTTATGTTCCTAACACTAGCTTAATGATAACTAAGTTATTTTACTTAATTCTTTGTTATATTTAAAATAATTGAGAGAAAAACAGAGCATCTTAAGATGAATATAGTAATGAAAGGGTTAATGTCATTGAACATACTCAAACCTGTGTGATCCCTGGAAGATCTATCCAGACCCAACCAATATCATGAGAAGCATTACAGAGGAAATAAGCTTCAGGTTTTGTTTTGGTGGATCTCTGTCCAAATCAGATAAATTGAAAGCAGTAATAATGGAAGAATATTGAAACATCTTTGCCGTCCAAAATGTCACTGCTTTCAGCCTTGTCTTCAGACAGTGAATCACTGATTGTTCTATGGCATTTGTCCTGTTGTCTAGATAAAAAGACGCCAACTGGATTTCTTTACCATCATACGAACAGTCAACCAAGGGTTTCTGTTTTGAGCACCTTTGCATGTTTTAGCTCCTAAGTTGTTACTGAAGTTGGATGCCCTGGGGATCAGGTTACTTGAAAGACAACATTGCAAGGAACAATAATAGTAACATAATAGTGGCAACAAATCATTGCCATTATTATCATCCTTGTCACCACCACCAGCATCATTTAACATCCATTTTCCATACTGGCATGGGTTTGATGGTTTGATAGAAGCTGGCAGTTCAGAGAGCTGCAACTAGTTCCAATTGTCTGTTTTGGCATGGGTTCTACAACTGGCTGGTCTTCCTAATGCCAACCACCTTATAGAGTGTACTGGATGCTTTTTACATGGCGCCAGCACAGACAACAAATATGTAGATATATTAATGTTTAGTTGTTGCAATGGTAGTTCCTTAGTGAGGTCTGACTCCACTGTTACCAATTCCATTCTAGAAAAGCAAATACTGATTCAAAAACATAAGTATAGTTGAAATACATCTTTTATTTTTAGTAATAATTACATGTAAATGAATGGAATATTCTATGAGAAAGTTGTTTAAATCTCAAGCAAACTATTTAACACAAAAGGTTTCCGAATGAATAATGCATGAGCCAAGAATCAAGTAATTTCATCATCATCATCATCATTATCATCATCATGACCACCACCATCACCACCACCATTGTTGTCATCATCACCACTGCCAACGTCATCATTTTTCTATGCTTGCATGGATCAGATGGAATTTTGTCAAGGCAGACTTTCTACGGCTGAATGCTCTTCCTGTCACCAACCCCCACCTGTTTCCAAGCAAGCTAATATTTCCCTATAATTATATATGTTTTCACCAAAGACTGAGAACAAAGGACATTTTTTGCATGATGGTAACATCAGTTTACAACTATGACATGATAGCAAGGCAAAGAGACATTAAAACACACACGCACACACACATGTGCACACACATATGTGCACACACACATGTGCACACACACATGTGCACACACACACACACACACACATACATACATACACAGTAGGCTTCTTTCAGTTTCCTTCTACCAAATCCACTCACAAGGTTTCATTTAGCCTGGGGCTATTGTGCAAAACACTTACCCAAGGTGCCATGCATTTGGATTGAACTCAGAACTGTGTGGTTGAGAAGCAAATTTCTTAAAACACAGTTAAAAGATTTAGGACAAATTAAGCTCAAAATGAAAGTCTTATTTTGGCAAACACAGTATAGAATGGAAGCTTGGGGTCTGCAGAATAATAACATGTATGTGTGAATGTAGCTTTAATTAAATAGTCATTTATATTATTCATCAAAAATTTGTTTATATTTTGACAGGAATGGAATTTCGACCATGCTTCATGGTCTGCTACCACAACAGCTCCTTTATAGGATCTAGTGTGCTCAAGACATCATCAGGAGGAACCACGTCTGGTTTCAGCCCCTACTCCTCTACCGTTTTGACGTAATGCCCCCCCCCCCTTTCAGAGGTGTCTTCAGCTCTGGTGTTGAGTGCATGTCTTCTTTCTTCTGTTCCCTGGCCTCTTCAATGCAGCATCAACGAGTGTCAGCGGCCGACTGACTGTCTTGTCAAATTTCCCTTTAAATACCTGCTGCTAGGCTCCAGTAGGCAGCCCCAGCAAGTTGTCATGTGACACTGTCATTAATATTATTCATCAAAAATTTGTTTATATTTTGACATAATACAACAGTTGACACAGAACATTAGACAATATAAATCTAAGATGGTTTAACAGAAATCAACAGCAAAACTAGAGACACACAGCTGTTTGAAGATTGAACAATTGTGACCAGAATAACTATTTAAATATTTTTAATTTAAAAAAGGAATGGAAAACCTTTAATCTGTCATTCTTCAGTGAATTGGTTTGTGAAGTTGTGGTTGTCATTGATATGAAAGGAAGCTACCATTCTGATATATCAAAGTTAAAGTTGATTTGTTGGAAATGTGCTGGATACTATTAACGTGGGGAGTGTATTTTGAAATTCAAAGCTTGTATTTCACTGATGATTCTGAAAACAATATGGATGATAAATCTGTTGTGTTATGTGTTATTTATTAGAAATTCTAACAAGGTTGAATGACCATTGTTCTGAAAAGGAAGGTGTAAGAGTGTTCTCCATAAACCACTAGGATGTGTGGCATCAATGAAACTTTCCTACTTTCATATTGAAGATATCATATGTGCTTTCAAAGGGTAAGAATAAAATATCACTTACTTGAAAAACAGGTAAGGGTTGGTGACAGGAAGGGCACCTAGCCATAGAACACTACCTTAAATAAATCCTCAACCTACCGAAACCAGCATAAAAAAACAGACATTAAATGACCAAATGAATTGTACATCAGGGTACAATACTAAATGTATCCGTTTCTTTTAAGATAGTAAAATGTGGTTTGAAAGAGATTTGGTTGTTAATTTTGGCATGTCAAACAAACATATAGAGCAGTGGTTCCCAAAATGGGCAGTACTATCCTGACCCCACCCACCCGAGGGTGCAGTAGAAAGATCCAGGGGAACATTGAAGAAAAGTGGGGCAATAATGAGGTAACCGAAAGGGGGTTAAGGATCGAAACCTCTCCCCAAATAATGGGTTAGTTAGGTTAAGATTTATTTGTGAAATACAGTTGTTTTGAATTTATTGTAGAAAGTGGTCTAATATTTGTGCTGATGAGTGTTTGTGGGGTTGCTAAGAATATGGCCTGCATGCCAAGGGGGTGGCAGTTTTGGAATCACTGATATAGAGTAAGACAGACAGAAGATGGTTTAGATGAATGGCTTGTTTCACTGTTTCATTGGAAGCATCATTTCACTGACACATTTGTTAATGCTTCTTGGGGAAATGTCAATATCATGACTTCATGTTCTATTCTAGTGTAAACCCTTCTATCAAATAAAGGATCTTTGTGTCTGACCAATAACAAATCAGTATTAGAATATAAATTAAATGTTTGTGCAAGTGTGGCTGTGTGGAGGCACAGGTGTGGCTGTTTGGAGGCACAGGTGTGGCTGTGTGGTAAGTAGCTTGCTTCCCAACCACATGGCATCTTGAGCAAGTGTCCTTCTACTATAGCCTCAGGCCAATCAAAGTCTTGTGTATGGATTTGGTAGACAGAAAATGTCTGTGCTTGTCCTCCCCCACCATCACTTGACAATTGATGTTGGTGTGTTTATGACCCCGTAACATAGCAGTTTGGCAAAATAGACTGATAGAATAAGTACTAGAATTACGAAGAATAAGTACTGGGATCAATTTGCTCGACTAAAGGCAGTGCTCCAGCATGGATGCAGTCAAATGACTGTAACAAGTAAAAGAATAGTCAAATACATACATGCACACACACAAACACACACACACACACATACACACACACACACACACACACACAAACACACACACTCACACACACACAGAGGCACTCACATACACACAGAGGCACTCACTCACAACTCAAACATCCTTTTGACTTTAGGTATGTTTACTGAAACAAATTTTAAAGTATAGGCACTCCTGTCCCACACGTACACACATATACATGTACACACACATTCAAACACACACTTACACAAACCTGCTAAATTAATTAATGATATTCTTGATTACTACATCTATGAGTGTTTACAGACTGCAGGGAATTAGCTCCTAAGCTGTCTGACACTTCAAATTAAATATCCCCCATTAAAATTCCAATCATATCTAGAACTAGCTTGACTCTAGTACTCAACTGGTACTTTATATTCTTCTCAAGCCTGGAGTGATGAAAGGTAATGCTTAACTTTGTGGGAATGGAACTCAGAACCTTAGTGTCAAAAGGTCTTTGCTAAATATTGAAAATGATTCCATAAAATATACATTTCATAATCATATTTGATTATCTTTACCATATTTTAATGTGTATAAGGAACCCTTGTGTATAAGGAACCCCCCCATCTCATTTTGGAGGCTTAAAATTTGGAAAAGATGTTTTGTAAGGGACTATAATACTATCCATATATAAGAAACTCGCATATTTTTTTAACCTAATTTTAGACAAAGAAGGGTTCCTTACACATATTAATATATGGTATATTCAGGAGAGGTAGCAAGAAAGTTAGAATCTATTTGATGTTGTTGTTGTTGTTGTTGTTGTTGGTGGTGGTGGTGGTGGCTGTTTAGCCCAGAGTATATCTGATTTTTCTTAATATTTCATTATAGTTCTATTCACATCTAGATTCATGGCAGACAGTGGCCAGCTGTGGAATACAAGCCGCATGTGATTCTTGAAGTTCCTGTGCGTAACTCTTAAGCTAACATTGGATTCCAGTGCTATTTTTTTCAGAAATACTCTGCTTTAGACATGCAGGAACAAAGCAAACTTGTAAATTTATACTATCTAGCTATATATATATGTATATGTATATATATATATATATATATATATATACATACACACACACACACACTCACACACACACACACTCACACACACACACACACACACACACACACACACA
>NC_068996.1:50130630-50132190 GCF_001194135.2 Octopus bimaculoides | reverse complement strand
ACACACACACACACACACACACACACACACACACATACATGATGTGATGGCCGTCCACTCGTGACCGAGGAAGACCATTGCCGACCTTCAGGAACATTGTGCGCTCTAGGACTAACTTATATTTAGCATTTGACGCTCTGTTGGTGGCTAATGAGCCCTGCTCTTGGCAAGCATACACGACTGCAAACATTGCAGACCAAGCTTTAAATACATATATACATACATACATACATATATACATACATACATAAATACATACACACACACATGCTATTATATTCATTCCTGGATGGAATAAATATAATAGCATCAGCACCAAGCAGTGATTAGGAATAAACAAACTTTTGCTTAGTTAAAATATGTGACATAGCACAACTCACTGATGTTGATTGTCTTTTAGTTAAAGGTATAGCTTTTGAATCTGCCCAGGGTTATCTCCCTTTGGTATATGCCACTGAGGAAGACTAAAGAGCTAGAAACATGTGCCTGGGAGACTGATAAGGAGAAGAACTGGGCATATATGATGTTTTTACACCATTTACTATAAGAGAGATTATTTTTTTTTCTCCATGGTAATTTGCAGTGAATTTGCAAGCAGAAGTTAAGATATATCACAAACATTTTAACTAACCTAAAGTTCATTTATGTCTAATCACTGCTTGGTGCTAATGCTACTACTACTACTACACACACACACACATACTTGATGGGGTACTGAAAAGTTCCTGGCTTTAAGGGTGTTGTGAAAGGCACAGTTGAAGAACCAACCTTCCAAGTTCAGAAAAACAGAAGAACCACAACAAAAAGTGTGTGAATCTGAGAGGGGAATATGTTGAATAAAATCATAATTAACTGATCCTCCTCTATTATCTTTTACCCAGAGCCAGGAACTTTTCAGCAGCCCCCTCATGTATACATACACACACACATGCACACACACACACACACACACACACATAAATATATATATATATATAACTTCTATCTTTTACTTGTTTCAGTTATTTGATTGTGGCCATGCTGGAGTACCAACTTGAAGGGTTCTTTTAGTTGAACAAATCGACCGTATTCTTTTCAAAGCCTAGTACTTATTCTATCAATTTATTTTTCTGAACTGCTAAGTTACAGGAACCTAAACACACTAGCAGTAATTGTCAAGCGGTGGTGGGAGACAAACACAGACACAATGACACACACACATAGATATACACATATATATGACACACACACATAGATATACACATATATATATATATGCTGGGCTTCTTTCAGTTTCTGCCTACCAAATCCACTCACAAGGCTTTAGTCAGCCCGAGGCTATAGTAGAAGACACTTGCCCAAGGTGACATGCAGTGGGACTGAACTCAGAATCATGTGGTTGGTAAGCAAGCTTCTTACCACACAGCCACGCCTGTATATATTATATATTTATACAAAAAAAAAAAAATGATCATATATAGCTCTTATTGTCAAACAACTTAATTATCCATTCTTTATAAGAATATTATATCTACTCGAATACATTGTTGATACTTTTCATTATTGACCCTGGAAGAATGG
>NC_068996.1:50127333-50129411 GCF_001194135.2 Octopus bimaculoides | reverse complement strand
ATATATATATATATACATACATACATACATACATATATATATATAGAGAGAGAGAGGGGGGGAGAAGAAGAAGAAGAAGAAGAAGAAGAAGAAGAAGAAGAAGAAGAAGAAGAAGAAGAAGAAGAAGAAGAAAAGGCCTTTATTTGGAAATCTAAAATAAAACAAAATATGTATTTCACTACTGAAGTAAGTTAAAAATGCCGAGATTGATTAAGAGGAAGACTTTGTGAGTTTATGAATGCGTGTGCAGGAATGTGTATTTCAGTATGTGCTTCTGTGTGTGTGTGTGTGTGTGCGTGTGCGTGTGCGTGTGTGTTTGTGTGCTTGAGAGAGAGAGAGAGAATGAGAGAAAGAGAATGGAAGAAAGAAAGAGAGAAAAAAGGTACAGAAGTTTATATAACATAGACAGCCTAAGAGATAATAGAGTTAGATGAGTGAGAAAGAGCAGCCTGGAAAGAAAGAAAGGAAGGAAGGAAGGAAAGAAGGAGAAAAGAAAGAGAGAGAGAAAAGAAAGATAGAAAGAAAGAAACGAAGAGAGAGAGGGGGAAAGAGAAAGAAAGAGAGAGAGAAAAGGGAGAAAGAAAGAAACAAAGAGACAGAGAGAGAGAAAAGTAAGAAGAGAGAAGGAGAAAAAGAAAAAAAAAAGCGATAACATGTAGGAGTTTAAAAATGAATGAAAAATTGCAAAACATTCATTTTTTAAAATTTGTGAGGTTAGCAAAAAAGATGGTAAACGATGGTTATATTTTTGGTCAACGTTTTTGCTTCTCTGTGTTCTTCAGAATTTTTAATATTTTAATATCACTGATTTCCAGTGTGATTACTGAAAAAATTAACAAATTATTTCTCTTAATTTAACATTCTCAAGCAATGACCAATTGTCCTTCAGGCAAAAAAAATACTAGAAATTTTGTAAAAAATAAATAAATAAATAAAGAAAGAAAGAAAGAAAAATAATAATAAAATAAAATAAAGAAAGAAAAAAAAAAGAAAGGAAAAAATAAGAAAATAAAGAAAAAGAAAAAAGAAGAAAAAAGAAAAAAGAAAATCAAAAAAAGAGAACATGTTGAAATAGTGTTAGAATTGGAATATTTGAAGTTTTGCCTGGAACCGCCCTGTTTGTGGTACAATTACTTTTTGGTAGGCATTCTTTGCCTATTTAATAACAATAAAAGAATTTGAATTATTTTTTGTTTTTCAGTTACAACTACGAAAAGAAATCTATAACATTTGAATCTATTTCTTAATTATCAGTTTTTATTTGAAAATTTACTTCAAAATTAATTTATTTTCCAAACACAAATACAAAACCTTCTTCCCTTGTTTCCCTCTTTTTCCTGCTCACAAAAATGATGTTGATGACACATTGTTTACAATCATTTTAATATAATACCACAGTGTCGAATGAACACAAATCTATAAATAAATATATTTTGTGGTACATAATAGCAATGAAACAAAATACTTGACACCCCAGTAATTTAATCTATAAACCTGTTCGATCTAGTCACGAAATTATCAGTTTTATTTTCTAAATATATTTTGATAGTACTAGGCTGTTATTATTGTTTGTAACATATCTAGAGAAGTGTACCCCTCCACTGAGTTTGTTTCCTCATAGCTTTAAGAAAAATTTATATTTTAAAATAAAAATATCTACAAATATCTTTCAGTTGGTGTAGATTATGATTATATCAGAATTTAATGTGAAAAATAATTATAGGGTGTTTAATTACAGGCTCTTCTTCCAGTAGGTCGTATATAAAACAGTGGAAAGAAATACAAGAAAACAAGTTGCAATTAACAGTGACACTTTATTCAACCACTAAATGAATTTGTACAGCAACTGTCAGTTACATTATGATGATAACTGTCTGAGAGAAATATACATTATAGACGTAGGAGTGGCTGTGTGGTAAGTAGCTTGCTTACAGACCACATGGTTCCAGGTTCAGTCCCACTGCGTGGCACCTTGGGCAAGTGTCTTCTACTATAGCCTCGGATCGACCAAAGCCTTGTGAGTGGATTTGGTAGACGGAAACTGAAAAAAGCCCGTCGTATATATGTATATATATATA
>NC_068996.1:50110501-50127248 GCF_001194135.2 Octopus bimaculoides | reverse complement strand
GTGTGTGTGTGTGTGTGTGTGTGTGTGTATATGTTTGTGTGTCTGTGTTTGTCCCCCCAGCATCGCTTGACAACTGATGCTGGTGTGTTTACGTTCCCGTAACTTAGCGGTTCAGCAAAAAGAGACCGATAGAATAAGTACTAGGCTTGCAAAGAATAAGTCCTGGGGTCGATTTACTCGACTAAAGGCAGTGCTCCAGCATGGCCACAGTCAAATGACTGAAACAAGTAAAAGAGTATATTAGCTTCTCTAATCAGTCAAAATTTGGTGATGTGTGCTTGGAAGATAGGAATAGAAATATGTGATGTTACTTCTTGCAGTCTCTCATTCTCTCTGCTTATAGGTACATAGCAAACAGAAACACACATAGCATGTCAAAGCTACCTGCAAAACATCTCTCCTCTCTGAACTAAATTGGAGGAAATTCCTTTATTTATAGATACTGTAAGGTTCCAGAGTGCAAACAAAATTTTGCTGTGCTTGGTTGGTCTGTCACATGATTTGATTGGACAACTAACGTATCCAGTCTCAACAACGGACTTGGTCAATGTGTTACACCATCACATGACCAATCATAGAAAACCTGCATATGAGCCATATGACTCCAATACTAATTTTTAAACTTGGTAGTTTATCAATCGGTGTCTTTGCTGAAACAGTGAAATATGGGAACATAAACTAACACTAGTTGTAAAGCCATTGTGAGAAAATAAACACAATCACAGACATGTACACACACACACACATGTATTTATGTAAGCATATATGTTTTATGTATGGATGTTTATATGTATGTATGCATGCACATATGTATGTCTTATGTATGTATGTATGTTTGTATTTGTGTATGCATGTATGCCTTATGACTTGTGTATACATGTATGTCATTGTTCAGTTTTATTTCAAGATTTCTTTCCAATAGAGAAAGAGTTAGTTTCCAGCCTAGATCCAAGGTTCTGTGGTGTGTGCATACGAGTAGATGTAATCGCCTTACCTCGGTTTTCCTTTCCACGACTGCGAGTCTGTCTTGCGGTATCCAATCCTTGAAGCTTGCCCCGACCCAAAGTACACCAGGAATAGCAGCTGCTTCTCCCAAACCTAGACCGTCGCTTAACACGTCTTGTCCTGACCACAACCCCGTTCGAAAAGGGCACGAATCCCGATTGAGGCTCCCTCTGCCCTTTTTTCCCTTCCGGTCAGCCTCCCCAGACACTGACGTGATACCACAGGTTCCTTCATTGAAATTTCAACATCAATAACAGGGTACTTTTGTATGTGTGTATGTATGTATGTATGTATGTATGTATGTATCCCTCTCTCTCTCTCTCTCTTTCGGAGAGAGGCACAAGCACATACACAGACATATACACACACGGCAGTAACTTCCACCTACCAAATTCAATCACAAAGCTTCGGTCAGCTTGGCGCTATAGCAGAAGACACTTGCCCAAGGTTCCACGCAGTGGGACTGAACCCGAAACCATGTAGCTGGGAAGCAAGCTTCCTAACCACACAGTTATGCCCGCGCCTACATGTATGTATGTATGTATGTATGTGCAGATATGTATGTTTTATGTATGTATCCATGCATAGTCTTCTGCTCATACAGGCTCATCCTTTCATCTGATGATACGTTGCGGTAGAGTCTGGCAACTTCTTTGGGCATGTATTTTAGGTTATCGGACAAAAAGTGTTGCTCAAGGAGCTACCTTCCAAGTCTTATGATGTTATCAGCCTCATGTATGCAAACTTGGTCAATGGATAACCTTTGACACTTGGTGGTTAAAAGGTGTTGCCGAAGAGATATGGTGTGACATTCAAAGGCATTTCGGAACAATGTTAAGCCTCTTCTGCCTTGTTTTCATTTTAGACAGAGGCAGTCTACGTCACTGTTTATGCGGAAATTATGTGTGCTCGTTAGTATTTTTCGGGTTTTCACATCAATAGCTCAGATCTCATCAAGTGTCCAATCAAGTAGCCCAAATGTTGGCATGAGTATTGGCACTGCAAACACATTGTGGGCCACTGTTTTATTGAATGCAGAGAGTTCTAAGGTCCAAATTTTCTTTATTTGGCAGTAATATTCTTTAGTGACATGTGTTTTGTTACAGGTACCATTGTAAGATATGTTTTTATCCACACCTAGATACCTGTAACATTCTCCGTCAGATATAGGGGAACAGCAAAATCATTGATGGAGATGTTGCAAGTCTGGTTTATATTTTCCCCCTTTTCACAATCATATAATAACATTTATCCTGACCAAACTTGAGAATGTTGTAACTAGGTCAAGGCTTTTTTCATCTCATGCACATTCTTTGTATAAAGTTTCAAGTCATCCATAATGAAACTGTGTTATTTTGGTATGTATGTATGTATGTATGTGTGTATGTGTGTGTGTGCGTGTGTGTGTATGCATGCATGCGTGTGTGTATGTGTGTGAGTATGTATGTATGTATTATGTATGTATGTATTATGTATGTATGTATGTGTGTGTATGTGTGCGTGTGTGTGTATGTGTGTGAGTATGTATGTAAGTATGTATGTAAGTATGTATGTAAGTATGTATGTATACTTACACATTATGGGTTTTCACAATTTCCATCTACCAAACTCACTGATAAGGCATTGGTCAATACAAAGTGCCACACAGTGACTGAACCCAAAACTACATGATTGCAAAGTGAGCTTCTTAACCACGCCTTTAAAGTCAAGCTCATGTACAAAATATAAAAAAATAAATAAAAAATTGATTGGTCATGGTCTGCTTAATCAAAAGTAACAATAACGATGAAATTGATAGGATATAATAGACAGTTGCAAAAATTTACAAGATCAAGTTATATAACAATAGAGAATTAATCAATATAAATCAACAAAATAAATGCAAGGTAATACAAAAAAAAAACTGAAACAAAGAAACCACATATGCAGTACACTGTACAAAGTAAATGCATTCTGGTTATAAAGTGGAACAGAACAGTAATTCAAAACCTGAGGTCCAGGAAGCTAATACAATAAGAATGGGAGGGTGAAGATTGTATAATGAAATATGTATAATTATGCACCATCATCATCTTCATCATCATAATCATTATTATCATCATAATCAGCAGCACCACCACTACAATCATCACTGTTGTTGTTGTCCAACTGCTGCTGCCACAGTAGCCATAACCTTCATCATCAATTTTTATCTCCACTTTCTCATGCTTGCTTGGGTCCGACAGAGGTTATTGAGGTAGATTTTCTAAGGCTGGATGCCTCTTCCTGTCATCAACCCTTAATTTGTTTCCATTCCCCATGGCCAGAAATGTTTTGGCAGAACACTGGAAATGGATGATAATCATCTACAACTACCACATGATGTCAAGACAAGGAGACACAAACATATAAACACTCATACACACACATACGTAAATATGTAAATCATATATACAGAAATAGGTGTGTGTGTGTGTGTGTATGTGTGTACATGTGTGTGTGTGTATTGCTTCAATTGTGCTTGTGTTACATAAAAAGCAGTAAGTCCACTCTGCTGAGTGACTGGTGTTAGGAAGCTGCATTCAGCTGTAAAAATCCTGCCAAAACAGTTGCAGAAGTCTGGTGCGTGGCTTCTGCCTGTCTGGCTCATTTCAAACCGTTCCACCAATACCAGCATGGAAGGCAGACATTAATCGATGATGATGATGATGATGATGATGATGATGATGACGTGTGCGTGTGATGGGCTTTTTTCAGTCGCTATCTTCTAAATCCACTCACAAAGCTTTGGTTGGCCAAGGCCTGTAATAAAAATACTTGCCCAAAGTGCCACACAGTGGAACTGAACCTGAAATCATGAAGGAAATTTCTTAACCACAAATAATAATAACTATTATTATTCAGTGACATATATCTTTCAACTGAGTAAGGAAACTAGGAAAACAAGTTTGTTGTATGTTAATAAAATCAGTTTATTGAGTGGGGGTGGGGTGGAGAGAGAAAGATTTCATAAGCCTGAGGTCCCTGGGAAAATTCATTTGAATAAAAGAGGGTTCTTGCTGGCGAAAAGGTTGGGAATTACTACAATACAACAAGTCATCAAAATTATAATACTCATTAAACAACAGGTAGAAACATGAGTTATATCTAATTACAAAATACCATGAATAATACATTACAAGTACACAAAGTGAACATGAATATTAAATTTCTAATCGGCAACAAACCACAAAAAATGTCTGGAAGTTGCTGAATAAAGTTTAGGTGACTAATGTAATTTACAAACACAAATATGGAAGATATAAACTGAGTACAGAATTAATTGATCATTAACCCTTTAACATTTAAACCAGCCATATCGGGCCAAAATGGCTGTGACTGAGTTCAAAATGGCTAAGTTCAGCCTTTTGTACCTACACAAAAATGTCGTTCATAGCCAATTCCACACCTGATAAATTTCCACTTCTATTCCTTCCCATGTTTCCAAATTTTCCGGCAATACTGTGCTCGAGAAGACTTGTCAAGCCAAGTGAGACCATTGTCATGGCTGTTCCAGTGTTATGTAAATGGGACCTGTGAAATCATAGTCGTGGCCATTTTTGATTGTCATGTAACTGGCACCCATGCTGGTGGCACATAAAGAGTACCTATTGAACTCTTCAAGTGGTTGGCATTACGAAGGGAATCCAGCCATAGAAACCATGCCAAATCAGATTGGAACCTGGTACAGCTCTCCAGCTTACGAGTTCCAGTCAAACAGTCTAACCCATGCCAGCATGGAAAGCAGACGTTAAATGATGATGATGATAGTGATGACGATGATGATGACATCATTGAAATCTTGAAACTATGAAATCATGCATGATTAATTAAAAACAATGTGAATAAATGAGTATTACATTTGACAGAGTAGTCAGAATGCTATGGAGTTTGTCTCACTCAACTAATTTATTTTCCTTTCATAGTTTTGATTTGAAATAATTAAAATATTTACTTCACTACATCTAATGTGTTTATACTTTGGGTTGTAAGTTGCTGACAATATGAAAAAAAGTTGCTTTATCGGCAAAGGATTGGCTTGGAATGGCTGAAACAAGTTTCAAAACATTTGACTATTGAGTATTTCAAAGTTAACAAGGTATGATGTTGAGACCAATCTTTTCTGCAACAGCTGAAACTTGGATTATGAAGAGAGAACTTGAAGATCATACTGATGGTACTTAGACTAGCCTTCTAATGAGAGCATAAAACATCTTGTAGTATGAGCACAAGACCAAAGACAAGATTTACAAACATATTCCACCCATCTCTTCTATTGTTATTCAATGCAGAAAGGATTTGCTGGTTACTGCTCTCTTACTAAACAACAAGATATATCAGATATCATATTCTGGATACTTCTGCAGACCACTCAATCACATTCATAGTTATTGGCACAGACATGTTAAGATGAAATTGAGAATCCAAAGTGCATCTCACAGTGCTATGCAAGATTTCTGGTGCAACATTGTGGAATTGTGAAACACATCTTATATACTACTCTTTTACTTGTTTCAGTCATTTGACTGCGGCCATGCTGGAGCACCGCCTTTAGTCGAGAAAATCGACCCCAAGACTTATTCTTTGTAAGCCTAGTACTTATTCTATCGGTCTCTTTTTGCCGAACCACTAAGTTACAGGGACGTAAACACACCAGCATTGGTTGTCAAGCGATGGTGGGGGGGCAAACACAGACACACAAACACACACACACATATATATATATATATATATATATATATATATATATATACGACAGGCTTCTTTCAGTTTCTGTCTACCAAATCCTCTCACAAATCTTTGGTCGGCCTGAGGCTATAGTTGAAGACACTTGCCCAAGGTGCCACACAGTGGGACTGAATCTGGAACCATGTGGTTGGTAAGCAAGCTGCTTACCACACAGCCACTCCTGCGCCTATAGAAAATATGGAACGCTTCACGAATTTGCGTGTCATCCTTGCGCAGGGGCCATGCTAGTTTTCTCCGTATCGTTCCAATTTTAGTATATGTACTGCCAAATAAAAAAAGAAAAATATTTGTTCTGGCTTCATCATTTCTTAGTCATGCAGCAGATGTCTCTGAGTGTTTTCACCCACTCATTGTTCCAATGTGTCACACCACTCAGTATTCACTCAATCAAACTGCAAGTACAATCAGACTATCCTTCACTGAGGAGATACAATAAAGCAGAAACATATCCTGAGTTGTCATTGCATTTGCTAATAGATCAAGCTCACTTTCCCCATACTGTAATCTAATTGATAAATTTATTAGAATTAGGAGGTTGTCTCTCTTTCTTTTTTTAATTTTCTTTTATCTTTGCATATCAACCAGAACTATTCATTAATTCAATTATTTTTCTCTCCCTACTGCAAGATTTTAATTAATTAAAAATTCTTTACCATCATTCAAAATAAGAGGCGTAGGCATAGACATGGCTGTGCGGTAAGAAGTTTGCTTCCCAATCGTATGGTTCTGAGTTCAGTTCATTGTGTGGCACAATGGACAAATGTCTTCTACTACAGCCCCAGGTCGACTAAAGCTTTATAGGTGGATTTTGTAGGCAGAAACTGAAAGAAGCCCGTGACTTCTTTGAATGTGTGTCTGTGTGTATGTGTGCGTGCATGTGTATGTGACATTTGCCCCAACTTGGTAACTGATGTTAGTTTGCTTACATTCCCATAACATAGCAGTCTGACAAAGGAAGCTGATAGAATAAATACCAAACTCAAAGAAAAAAGACCCAAGTACCGGGGCTGATTTGTTTAACTAATCCACTCAAAAACAGTACCCCAGCATGGCAACAGTCCGATGACAATCAAGTGAAAGATACGCATATGTATATACAGGGTGGGCGAAAAGTAAGTAAGCATTAAAAATTGGAAATAAAATCTATATTCCTTTTACAAACTTATTGGAGACAAATGATACATGTTCTTTATTACATAGGAAAATGAAAGTAAATCTTCATATTTCAATGTAAGCACTGGTGGCATCAACCAGATTCCTCAAACGGCCAGGGATGGAATGGACAAACTTCTGAAGGACGTCGTCTGGGATATCATTGAGGACCTCCTGAATCCATGTCTGCAAGCCCTCCCGTGTATAAGGTTTTGTCTTGTACACCTCTTTTGTGTAACCCTGCAGGTAAAAATCACATGGAGTGAAGTAGTTGTATACTGTCAACTTAATGTGACAGTCCTTATGTTTACAAGGGGGAGACAAACACCTCCACCCAGCCAAGCCTGCATCCAGAGACATGTTTCTCCAGACTGATGACGAGCAAAGACTCAGAAACATGTCTCTGGATGCAGGCTTAGCTGGGTGGAGGTGCTTGTCTCCCCCTTGTAAACATAAGGACACAGGAAATGTGTCAAGGCCGACAGGAAGCGGTGCAGCTTCCTAGGTCTAAACAACAGTAGTATTATTCCCTTCAGGGGACTGTCACATTAAGTTGACAGCATACAACTACTTCATCGTATCACTACTGCATAAATCTCTCTGAGAGATTTAGAAATGTATTATTTCTAAACACATGGAGTGAGATCTGGACATCTTGGAGTTCTGGACTTCTGTGGTCACAGTCCTCAGGTTTTAGTTCCTGCATGTAATGGATGAAAATTCAATTCTTTATGCAACACCATATGTATTGTGTGTCTTGCTAGTCCACTTTCATGAGCTGCTTGATGTGTTGATTTTTGTTGCCACGTTCTCCGCTGATTGGGATGTGGTAGGTCAGCCACTTCTTGCATTGTTCACAGAGCTCATGGTCATCAGCTTTGCATGACAACTCTTTATTGTCTCCAGACGTAGTGTTGCATGCTTACCTTTCCATGCATGCCACCATCTCTGAACCAAAACAACGGAATTCCACACTTCATAGCGTGCTGCTATCTTAGTTTGCTCCTGAACAGTTAAGCAACTGGCAATCTGGAAAATAAGAAATTAGAAATAAGACAATAAGAAATAAGAAATCCTCATTAGTGCTGTCTGTTTAAAAAATGTTTTCGTCATGGCTTTAGTGATACTAAAAATTCTATAAGCAATTTCTAATGCCTAGTTACTTTCTATCCACCCTGTAAATATATTTTAGTACAACCTATGGTAATCCTTCAGAGATAGTATATCAAAACTGAATCTATTTGGTTAATTTCCATAGAAAATGCTCATCTCTTTAATTTCTTTTTCAGCTGAACCACTAACGTCTGTGTACTTTTTGTGCATGTATATATGTGTTTGTATGTATGTATACTTGTGTATGTAAGTATATGCATGTGTTTATGAACAGGTATATTCGTGTATGCATGTATGTATGCATATTTGTGTATGTAAGTATATGTGCGCATGTGTTTATGAACGTGTATGTATATTTTTGTATGTATATATACATATACTTACACACACACATTCATACACAAAAAATACATAAGCATAAGCAATTTAGCTGAAATGAATTAAAGAAATAAAAAAGATTTACGAAAATTGCTGAATAGTTTCAGTTTTGACATACCATCTCCGAAGGATTGCCCAGTATATTTTCCGTAAAATCGACTGCTAAAAAAAAAAAAAAATTGTTGAAAATCTGGCCAGATCCATACTTACATAAATACTCATATATATATATATATACACACAAATGCACACGAAATGTGTCTACATGTTTACATTTTCTAAGCAGTATTCTGTGAATAAAAATCGAAAGTGAAAGCAGTAAATTAAAACGTAAATCTCTTTTTGTACATAAATATTGTTGCTTTATTGTTAATTAACACTTTTCCTATTATTTATAAATCCAAATGTGTGTATATAAATATATGTCTGTATAATTATATATTATGCAAATATATACAGGCACACCTCAACTTACGTCCGTAATGGGTTCCAAGCGAATTAACTCGAAAAACAATATAACATTCAAAAAAATTTTTTTTTAATTATTAACTTGTATCTGTTTTAATAAATGGTTTACTCTTTTACTTGTTTCAATCATTTGACTGTGGCCATGCTGGAGCACCACCTTTAGTCGAGCAAATCGACCCCAGGACTTATTCTTTGGATATTTTCTCGCGTATTTTATTTTATTTTCCACTTCAGTATTATATTTTAGATAGTTTTTTTAATTTTTTAACTGTGCTTTTTAAATATGTTTGCTGTTAAATTGACTGAAGTTTAGGCTTCTATTTCTTTTAGAAAAAAGAGCGTAACTCAAAATGACGTAAGTTGAGGTATGTTTGTATATGCATAGAAAGATGATGATGGTGCTGGTGGATGATGATACACATGCATGCAGTTAGCAAAAAGTGTGTTAATTTATGTGGTGAAGAACCGCGATGCATTCCTGCCATCTGCAAGGGAGATAAATCGGACGGGATTTGTGACTTGTATTAAATTCTGAAAATTGTAATACAAGTTTTCGCTTTGATTCTTTTTCTTGTTTTCTCTCTTTTCCTTTTTCAATTTAAGTTTGTTGTCCATTGCAGAAAGAATTTTTATTTAGTAACATATTTTTACTGGAAGAAAAAAAAATTAAAGTATAAAAGATTAAATTATTGTGAAAAAATAAGTAAAAAACAAAAACAGTTACTTCAACAAGGAAACAAAGATTAAGAAGAAAAAAAAATGTGAGGGGAGATTAAGTAGCAAAAGGTGGGGGTTGAAAGCAGGGCCGGATTAAGACCCATAAAGTACTATAGTACTTAAAATATTCTGGTGCCCTCATATGCATATGTAATTAAAAATATAAACAATAATAAACCATAAATAAATTTTTAGTTTTTCAAAGTGAAACGAAACTAATTGTAAGATGAAAATGACTTTTTTTTTTTCTGGTATACTTTCACTATTTATATTAGAAGAGTTTATTACTATTTTCAATTGCAAAGTCTTTGATCAGATCCTCACTATAACATTATGAACACTTTGAAATTACATTTTACGATCATACAAACCACTTTGAATATTATTTTAGCAAGTTTAAAGTGATTCCTTTTGTGCCGTAAATTATTTACCATTTCTGTGGTGCCTTCCCATTCCCTTGATGTCATAAGCACGTACTTATTTTGCTTAATAGTTAATCCAGCGCTGGTTGTACATTCCGGTTCGATTGCTGTGTTCAGCTGCACCACGTGGACATAACTGCAAATGCATTGCTGCGGAGAATGGCTCGCAACACTAGCTGCAAGAGTCACCCTCACCTCACGAGGGTTCATTTCTCATACGGGCCGCTATCATCTCGATTTTGCGGAGGAAAGCAGCAACGCAGGATACGTGAATACCCGAGGCCTCGACGGCGATCGTCTCAAACAAACAGCAGCCGTTCAGGTTTCGGAATTTGTCTAACTTTTCTGCATTACAGGCGGCGATACCAAATCAATTCATCACAGCTCCGGATGTTGGCATCGATTTTAACAGGCGATATGTGAGGTGATGTGGTGTATTGCGTAGCGAGAAAAAGAGCTTAGAGCAGGGTGAAGCAACTCCCCAAGAGTAAGAGCGTCGTGTGCGCATCAGCAAGGTGTAATCTCTCCGTCATTCTAATCAGGTCCGCAATCTTAGTTTCTAGGCACTCTCTTAGGGTTTTCGGGAAGATTGGGGAATCAAGTATAGAGACAGTGTCTCTTGGCATCAGCTGAGCTCTCGCCAAGACGGCGTCCTGGAATTCAGCCTCACATAGCTCACAGTTATTACCTCCGACCTGGGCGGGTTGATCTCAAGCCCAAGAAGCTTTAGGGCTGGTCCCTAACTACAGACTCGGCTGAGTCACTTAGGGTTGCGTCATCCAGGTACCAGATATTGAAGGGTGAGCGGAACGATCGGGTAACATCAACGACAGCCAAAGCAAAAAAGAGCGAGCCAAGAGGGTCACCCTGATGGACACCTGTGACAGAAGTGACCCTGTTGTTAGTAGCCATGAGTATGTTGGGTATCCCATAGGATGGGTATGTAAGTGGGTGTTATGAGGGAATACGTCTTAGATACGCCCTCACATTCTGCCGATCTAATAACCAGAACCGTCTGAGGAGAATTTTGGGCATCCGAGCAATTTAATGATCTGGACCTTATAGTATTTATTTAATGACAGTAACCCACAGCGTACGTAGATCACAATTGGGTCCCTAGACTCCTGGGCACATGTCTTATCACGGCACTGCTCGTAGCTAACTTTCTTTAGCCAGTAAAATATCCACCAAGCTTCGGATGTATCCTATGCATGCTGAGTTTTATGCACAGTGTGTCGTTTGTTCATCAGGCATCATATGCGACGGATCTTGTAAATTTCTTCCAATCACTTCAAGTATTTCGAATTTTCACTAAATTATTTTTTTAAAGAAATGTAGTTTTGATGTAGTTTAGTATTTGAAATATTTGAAGTGATTAGAAGAAATTTAATCATCCCGTGCAACTTTTAATGAAAACGAAATATTTATAAACGAAATATTCGTTGTATAGCTCCAATTTCTTCACCCTGATTAAAGGTTCACATTTGGGCATACGTACACAAGTGTACCTCCACTCCACCAACTTTTTTTCCTTATAACCTTCTGAGGTGATTGTTCAGTTTAGTTATATAAAAAAAGGGGAGATAAGTAGTAAAAGAAACAGCTTGCTTATTTATTTATTTCTTTACTGCCCACAAGGAGCTAAACATAGAGGGGACAAACAAAGGGATTAAGTCGATTACATCGACTCCAGCGCGTAACTGGTACTTATTTAATCGACCCCGAAAGGATGAATACAAAGTCGACCTCGGCGGAATTTGAACTTAGAACGTAACGGCAGACGAAATACCGCTAAGCATTTCGCCCGGTGTGCTAACGATTCTGCCAGCTAAAGTTTCCTCTGAGCGGTCAGGTATTTCGACCCAATGTCCCTTTGTTTCTTTTACTACTTACCGCCACCTTAAATTTTATTTACTTTTTTTTAAAAAACTAAACTAAACAATTACCCTTTCTGAAAATGGATACTTTTTAAATTAAATTTTCTACAAATGTCTTTCAGATTATGTCTGTAATTATGAAAAGTTTTTTTCGAATGAGAGAGTTTCGCAACTTTCCGAAAAATTAGTATTTAATGGTAAATTTTCAGATTAACACCCGCACGATTACCTAACCCTAACCCTAACCCTAATCCTAACCCTAATCCTAACGCTAAACCCTAACCGTAATCGTAACCCTAACCCTAAACCCTAACCCTAAACCTAAACCCTAACCCTGACCCTAAAACCCTAACCCTAACACCCTAGTGAAAATCGTGAGGGTGTTAATCTGAAAATTTACCAATGAAATTTTCTTCAAATAGCTTTCAGGTGATGTAGATTACGATTATATTGGAACTTATTGTTTTAAAAAATGGTCGGAGAGTAGATATTTCAAGAAAAACGACACTTGTTCCCTCACACGCTTTCATGAGGAAAATGAATTATTCCCCCTCCACATCTTTCATTCACAATCATAATCTATATATCTGAACTGTACTTGTTGAAAATTTTATTTAGAAATATGTAGTTTTCAGAAAGTTATGAGGAAACTAAATCAGTGTGAGGGGTATTACACATCTGTAATGATGCAAAACCGTGACGGGAGGACGCATGGTAATATCCTAGGAACACTATGTCTCAAAACGATGTGTTTTCAACGGCTTGTCTTCTCGACGAAGGCTCACCTTGATCTCGTGAACAACATCAAAAACGGAGATACGAATCATATTTTGAAAATATCAGCAATATATTGACGATTGGATAACTCTAGTCTGACAATGATGGAGTCTGAGAAAACTAATGGTGATCTGCGCCGGTGAAATTATTTTGCAAAGTTAGCGAATTACGAACTCGCACCGATTTCAGTACGAATTTATTCTCGGATGAACTAGATACATTTGATCAAGTATTTTTGGCAACAGACACTACACAGCGTCGTAGACGAGATACGAGAGGTGATCTTCCGATTTGTTGGTTGGTTTTCCTATTGGAAAAAAATAATACGTCCTATTACGTAATAGACTCCTTTATGATCTCAAGTAGTTACGAAAGGAAATGCTTCGAAAGATGTATATAAACACGGGAGCATATGGAAAATTGCAAACGAAAACCGGCACACAACTATATACACTGTGAATATAATGCAATTGACGCCTCTCAGCCCAACCATTGAAAGAAAGAACATCTGTGGTACACATTGTTCCTATCTTGATATCTTTGGGTATACAAATATAAGCACACGTAATATATAAGTGTAAATTAAATAAATTAAACTTAAAGGGGAATTAGTCGAAACCATTAAACCCGGTACTTGACTGGTATCTTATTTTATCGACCCCTGGACGGATAAAAGGCAAAGTTAATCTTGGCGGGCTTTGAACTCAGAATGTTAAGAGTGAACCAATACTGTAATCCATTTTCCCGACGCTCTAACGATTCTACCAGCTCGACACCGTTTGTAAATTAAATATAATCCTTTTTACTATAGGCACAAGGCCTGAAATTTTTGGTGAGAGATTACATCGACTCCGAAAGGATGAAAGGCAAAGTCTTCATAACAGATGAAGTATATAATTTTCTGGAAAAGGAAAATCTATTGCTAGAGGAACAAAAAGGATGTAAGAAGAAATCAAACGGAACTGTTGATCTGCTGTATACAGATAGGAGAATAATAAATGAGGTATGAGTAAGGAAGAAGAATTTAGCTGTTGACTGGATAGATTACATGAACGCTCACGACAATGTCTCGCACAGATGGCCCTTGGAGTGTCTAAGGGCACTCAGAGACAATGAGAAGATAAACAACTTTTTGGAGAAATCAATGATAGGATGGAAGGGAGAACTGACATATGCAAATGAATTTGCTAGGCAACATGAAAATACGCCGGGACATTTCCCAGGGAGACTCGATCTCTTTGTCATTGCACTAATCCCTCTTACAAGTATACAGAGATAATCTAGACCGGGCTATGAGTTTATCCACCAAAGTTTTAGTGATAGTTCATCTTACTCTTCTTTCTAACCATTACCGAGATTCTTACTAGTACTTCTAACAAAACATGATTTACCATAAATATTTGTTTGCGGGCGCCATCCATATTCAACATTAAGATATGTCAGACATACACTAAGCGAAGAACAGACTGGGAAGCACCCTTCAGTATGGACTTAGCCCTCTAGTCTCCTCCAGTGATGCAGCTAGAGTGTATGCCACCCTTGAGTTTGCTGCCTTCCTTATGCAAGCATATATAGCAGAACTGAAAGTGTCGCCCCCCATAAAAGCATCGCCCGGGGTGGACACCCACCTAAATACGTTACTAGTTTACCCATGCAGTATAAAAACACAATCATATGCACATCAAGTAAGCATTTTTCTACTTCACGCACTCTCGTTAATAACCAGTTGTCGTCGCCCGGTTTAACACGTCACTGGGCTCTTGGCTGTCTAAAGCTTAGAACACTCTGTAGCAAGCAACAGGAAACATTTATAATCTAGAGATAACATCTTTCCTTCATTCTACTGGTCAAGGAGGGCTTGAAAAGGGCGGTAGGTTCGAAAAATTAACCAGGTCAGCTGTCTGAGAAACCAGCCAGAGAGAGAAACTTCACAGTAACAACGAACTGAAGCAACTGGAATAAATTTTGCTTGCGTATGCGTGTTAAAAACAATGTAGAAGGGACGGGGGAAAATACAAATGCTCTTCGAGGCGTGCTTCCGAATAGAGTAAAAAGCTACACTCCACCAGGATCAGAAAAAATCATTGGACGTTTTTACATGTGTACACTTTCCCATCCTCTGACCAGAAACTACTGCTCCTTCAAAATTCGCTCCACGCGTTCTTCGCCTCGGCGTCTGTTCCAACAATTAGGCTGTTCAAATGCTCCGCTTCTTGACGCGGTGTCACTCCCCTTTGCTTCCGGTCTCAACATCTCCCTTCACCACCCCACCCCCCTCCGCCCCGATCTAAAGATCACTGCCATTCTATTCCATTTCACAGTTGTCCATCCATCTGGGTAGTTGACGCTCCCTTCGTGATCTTCGCAATGTCATGGGGCTGGCCTCTCACTTTCCTTCGTCATCAGAGGAGCTAACAACTTTACGAACGTCCAAGATGTGATGCGGAGTTCCGTCCACTGATACGTTATACCGAGTTTTAACTGCAGTCACCTTTCCTTTCTCCCACTGAGTCCTGCACCATGCATTAAATGGCTTCACCCACATTTTGTCTCCGATTTGAAAACGTGAGGTACATACCCTTCCACTTCTGCCAGCTGCGGTTCTACATTTGGGTGTTTCCATTCGTACTGGCATATGACTCTTTGCAGGACCGACTCCTCAGTTTGTCCTATCCTGGGCAACATAGTGTACAAAAAAAACCTGCCTCACTGGGGGAAATTCGTCCTCTTTCAGTCATGACTTTGATTGTGCGATGGTGTCACTCCACAATCTCATTTCCACTGAGCTTGTATGCAGCTCTGAAGAAATATTTGATGTTCCATCTTTCGAGCATCTCCTTCAGCTGTTCCGAACGAAACGTTGTGCTGTTGTCCATCAACAGCTTATCCACTGGTCTCCTTTTCAAGAATATTGTATTCAGTAAGTTTGCAATTTCGGCCGCAGTCCCCATCCTGATTTCCCTCCATCCACCCTGGTCCACAGGTACGGCCTTCTCTAACAGTGCGTTACATTTATCGCTAGACTCTTCCAGTCTTCCTCCACTCGAATATTTCCACTCTCATGCACACTCGGTGCGGGGTTGAAGGACTGACACCAGTTACAACTCCCAACTAACTTCCAAACACTTTCCCTTGTGACAACAGGGTCGACTTTTCTTGCCCAAAACAGAGTCCTGTCGACTCCCATGTGGTGCATGTTGTGCAGCTTCCCTTTGGGCCCTCTAGCAGACATGTTGTAGCTACTCCACACAATGAATCCTCTGTCACTTCAAACCAGTGTTTTTTGGGGGTTTTTTTAACCCTAGTTAGAACATCTGCTTTTGTTTTTATTCACAGGCGCAAAAACTACCTGCGGCTTCAGGCCAAACTTATCAGCTAATTCTCTCAAGATTTTCAGGTGACGCTTATCATTTCCGCGACCCTTTTCATTCGGATACCCTTCTGATTGGTAATCACTGAGCCACCCACCCCTGTACCGAGGCAGAATCAGTCCGAATCTCGACAGCACGTAGTCCCCATCTCAGCGCTAAGTTCACACCTTTCAACACAGCGTCCAGTTCAGTTACATTCATGTGGTCGTAATAATTTTTCTTCTCGAGCCATTTCAAAAATTACTTCTATCATTATGCACCTTGCGCCACACCATACGATCCCTTTTTCTGTTTCGGGCACATACCAGCTGCCCTTCTCCGGATCCTCCGCTCTCACTCTCAATCAAGACATCTTGCATCATTGTAGCTGTTTTTCTTCCCCATTTCATCACCCGAGATCACTCCTTCTATTCACATCTTGATGTAGCTGCCATGCACACAAAAAAACACACACACACACGCACACACAGACACATATACACGACGGGCTTCTTTCAGTTTCCATTCACCAAATCTACTCACAAGGCTTTGGTTAGCTGAAGACACTTCTCCGAGGTGCCACGTAGTGGGACTGAACCTGAAACGATGTGGTTGGGAAGCAAACTTCTTATCACACAGCTGATACATAAATACATATAGTTATACACACACACACACACACACACATATATATATATATATATATATATATATATATATA
>NC_068996.1:50102522-50109412 GCF_001194135.2 Octopus bimaculoides | reverse complement strand
GTGGTCATAAAAATGTTATTCTCTGTGACATATTTCATCCGGTTTAATCGTAATTTATACGCATATATTGTTTATATAATAAATTACGCTGTGCGTGTCTATGTGTGTAACAATTTTAGAGTTAGGGTTAGGGTTAACAGTCTAGTTAGGGTTAGGGTTAGGGGATTAATACGATATACACCGTTACAGCGCTAACTGTTTTCAACTGAATAGACGTCAGTGATTAGTAGAAATTATCGAAATAAGACAATTTTTTACATGAAATAAATCCGAATACAAAAATTTTTTTTCTGTTCTATAACACAAAATAGATAAGTATACAAAGTTTGAAAGTCTTTCGGTACCAAAAACACTACGTAAAACATAAATGAAAACTGGTGCCCCCGTTTTGAAATAATAATGCTATTTTATATATATATGTGTGTCTGTTTTCCACTACCACCGCTTGATAACCGGTGTTGGTGTGTTTACGTTTCCGTAACTTAGCGGTTTGGCAAAGAGGTAGATAGAATAAGTACTATGCTTTAAAAAAATCCTGGGGTCGATTTGTTTGACTGAAACCCTTCAAGGTGGTACTCCAGCATATCCGCAGTCAAATGCCTAAAACAAGTAAAAGAATAGAACACACACACACACACCCAAAGTCCAAGAAAATGCACCATTATCTTATCAAATTAGGGTTTGGTTCATTAATATGCAATGACTGAAAGAATCTATCAAAAATTTAAGTACTTCTTGAAAGGCCGTGCGCCATTTAAGTCGTTAAACACGGCATTCATGGGTCTATCGCAGTTATTGTCACAGAGTGTATTCTGGAATTTTTAAAAATAATACCGGTGAAAGACTAAACTTTTCCTGTTGCAGAAGAATGTACTACATGCGTGTCAATGCAACTTTTCACTAAGCGAATTATACAGTAAAAATAGGAGTATCATTTAAAAAATCTACTGATACTGTTATTCTATAGCAGTTAAGATCAACATTAATAAATTCTTTTATGGAAAATACTTACACCGATTCCTGGAATCAACAGCTGATATTGTGACGTCAACACACACCTTACCAGATCATAGAACTGACTTAATCGTGTCTCTGTGCTTTATTTAGATTTGAAAACAAAATTACGACATTAGAAAGAAAATCAGTTTCGGTTGACCAATTTATTAGATTTGAAAACAAATTACATTAGAAAGAAAATCAGATTCGGTTGAGAAATTTATGCATGCGGTTTCTCTCATTATAAAAAAGAACAGAGGATATGCTGAGATTATAGTTCACACTTGGCCCTCGTATTTTTTGTCACTCAATTACGCCATACCATTACACAAATAACTGTCGGAGTGTGTAATGATATCTTAGAAACAACTGCTGCAATATTTCATAACTAGAAAAAAAGAATTAGTTTAGCGATATGACTAATGATTATATTATTGAGGGAGCTTAATATCTATGAAGTTATTATATCTGGTGGATGTGCAACATTTTCCTTACACAACCTGATGCCCCTGATACGTGTACGTGTGTGTGTGTATATATGCATATATATAATATATATGTGTGCATGCACCCATAAAAGCGCGCACATATGTCTGTGTCTATCTATCTATCTATCTATCTACATCTCGCTCTCTCTCTATATATATGTGTGTGTATGTAAAATGGTAAAATATGTTCGTACGTGCATACATACACGCGCTCGTAAGCGCGCGTGCGTACTTGCATCTGTATGTGTAGGGGATGTAAGGAATCAGTTAAATACTATTGATTTTTAATATTGCTACAAATTTGGGGGGAACGTAGGAGTCAATTGAATCGATCCCATTATTGGACTGATGATACTTTTATCGATTCTTTATATGTAACAGAAAGTCGGCTTAGGCAGGACCTGATTGTAAAATAAAGAAAGTAAATACTAGAGGTTTTTTTTTTCTCTTTTGACCCATTTACTTCTGGACAAAACAGTTTCTGCCTCAACTCCATCGCCTTTAGATTATTAAATATGATTAAATATTGTCATTGAAAGAAAACCTTTTTGAATTTTATTTCCTACTCTTGTATAGAAAATAGAATTCAAAAGGGGTCTTGATCTCCATATTTTTATACGAGGAATGGCATTGATCAGTGTTATGCAAATACTTTTATTTTCACTTTAATCAAGAATAGTTTGAATTGCGAGATATAAAGTAGCATTTTTGCTTTCGGTTCTCTATTCTTTAGTTGTATGTATTCCTACTCCCCCGACTATTTTTGTTCATTAACCTCCATTCCGCACATCTGAAGTCACGTATTCATGCAACTATTCCATCTTTCCTTTTTACCGACAAAAGATTAGCACAATCCAGTATGTCCTTTTTAACGATAGTAGGGTGCTTTCTTTCTTTCTTTTTTTTTTTTTGGCTGCAGTTTTTGCAGGTCGAGTGACCTCATACTAACTCGCGCCGGTAATTTTTAAGTGTTATTTTCCCCATAGGTTGTTTCTTACCCCAAAACCCTTCACGACAAGAACTCTTAAAGTATTCTGTTCTTTTATATACACTGAACACAATTGCTGGGTCGTATTTAGAACGCAAAGGGACATAATCACTATTGGTCTGACGCTCGCCATTTCGCTAACCTAATAATAGCTTGTAATTATTGGGTTGAAAAAAAAAAAAGCGCCTACCATGGTAGAATGCTTGTTATATCTACAGATGTGGGTTCGAATCCCAGGAGCAGCTTTCAACTTTTTACATACAAAAAAGTTTTTTTATTCAATATTTACCAACTATTATTTATAGCTTTATGTGTGCTTCGAGATCTAGTTTAAAAAAATAAAAAGAATTATTTCGCGTTCTCTCGAAACTTTACAAATTCTTATCACGTCATGAACAAATAATAGCCTTTTTTAAACATATATTTCATCACAAAAGCAACAAAATGCAAATCCGTTGGTACAATAACAGCCATATATTGATATAGGTGCGCGTACACAAGTACAAATGTATTAATACATAATAAATATATAAATGCGTACGTACATACATGCGTATGAGGACAGCTTAACGAAATGCATTAAGAGAAATGCATCTATTGGACCAACACAGGGCATCATGAGCTGCTAACAGTGTGTTTACAACTTTACGATAAGTAAGATTTTTTCACCAAACTAAACCTCAGTGAAGTTGCTTTTGGAAGTTAAAATATGTCACAAACATATTTGAACTAACCTAAGGTTTATTTTGCATCAATGCTTTGCGCTACTAATATATTTCTTGAGACAGGATGGTCAACGAGCGCAAACCATTCACTAGTATTGACTGATTTATTCTAAAGCTACGACTTACTGTCATCTCAGGGTTACCTTTCCTTGGTATCCTCAACTTAGGACAGTTTAAAAAGCCAGAAATGCATCTGGTGGGGTAACATCAAGCTGATAATGGCATATTTACATTCATTTGCCATAAACGATAATTTTTACTCCGTGATAAACTACGATGAAATTGGCTTTAGGAATTTAAGTATGTCGCAAACATATTCGAACTAGTCCAATTTATGCATGTATATATATATGTACGGACAAGTGAGCGTGCGTACGTGTGTTTATTGTATCATAAAATCACACATCTACTCGAATTTCGTTTAGCTTCTGTTCGCAGTTATGTAATATATGTTGTACAATTTTTCATCCTGTGTGAGGGATTGGTGCTACTTTGGTGTGTGATCTACAGGGGAGATTACTTTAGGTTACTTTTAAAATTATTTTGTACATACTTAGCATTGTAAATGTATTTCTTCAAAATTCTTACTGTTTTAATGATAGGAAAAAACCATATAACAATTAAATACGCGCGTAGATCACCCATTAAAGTAAATTTGCTCACGTAGATCACACGCAAAGTAGCATGAACACAAAGTAAACTAAAAACTAACCGAAAGTAATCTCCCTTTAAATTGTAGATCACACGCCAAAGTGGCACCTTTCTTTTTCTTAAGAAATAATGTGAATTTAGTGCTGGTTTCTTGTAAAAATGCAACTGCTTCGTCTCGTCACTGATCACATTGTAAAAACCTTTAGCCAACATCTTACAGGTTTTTAGAAATTGAAAAGCAAACAAAAAAGTAACTTAAAGCAATCTCTCTTGTAGATCACGCGCCAAAGGAGCACCGAGGAATTTTAGTCGAAGAAATTGACCCCTATACTTATATCTTTAAAGTCTGGCACTCATGTTAGTGGTCTCTTTTTGTCAGACCGCTAACTTACGGGGACGTAAAAAACTAACACCGGTTGTCAGAGGGTGGTATGGGACAAAAGCAAACATGGATAGGCGCAGGAGTGGCTGTGTGGTAAGTAGCTTGCTTACCAACCACATGGTTCTGGGTTCAGTCCCACTGCGTGGCACCTTGGCCAAGTGTCTTCTACTATAGCCTCGGGCCGACCAAAGCCTTGTGAGTGGATTTGGTTGACGGAAACAGAAAGAAGCCCGTCGTATATATATATATATGTGTGTGTGTGTATGTGTGTATGTATGTGTGTGTATGTGTTTGCCCCTCCCCAGCATCGCTTGACAACCGATGCTGGTGCGTTTACGTCCCTGTAACTTAGCGGTTCGGCAAAAGAGGCCGGATCTTTATGATTTGATGGGCAACACTTGTTTTCTTAACGAAATACTTTCAAACTTGGGACACTGATAGAATGTGTCATACAAAACAACTTTTTCTCTTAGCCTTCTTAACAAAAAATTGTACATCGCAAGTTATTTCATGTTAAAGTTGTCGTATTTCTGTAATTTCAACCAATCACTGACGTCTATTCAGCTGAATACAGTCAGTGCTCTTTTTATAAACAATAATTTTTGGCCGGTCATAAAAATGCTATTCCCTGTGACATATTTCATCCGGTTTAATCGTAATTTATACGCATATATTGTTTATATAATAAATTACGCTGTGCGTTTCTGTGTGTGTAACAATTTTTCGCTAGTACTTAGTAACACATTTTCTAAATGATAAGAAATAGAGTTCGGGTTCTAGAGTTAGGGTTAGTTTTAGGGTGACGGTTAGGGTTATGATTATTTTTGCCATAACCCTAACCCTAACCCTATAATTCATAACCATAACCCTAACCCAACCCTAACCCTGACTCTAAAACCCGAACCCTAACCCTAAACTAGAGTTTGATTTGAAGGAGATTTGGCTGCTATTTCTAGGAAATGAAGCACTTGGTGGAGGTGCATTAATAATTCTGCCAGCTCCAATAACAAGTGCAGGCAATATTCAAGTATTTTGATGGCTTTTTCCCCTTTGTTTACGAACAGTCTAGTTAATCGGAAATGTCAGAACTAACGGGGATTAATACCATATACACCGTCACAGCACTAACTGTATTCAACTGAATAGACGTCAGTGATTAGTTGAAATTATCGAAATAAGACAATTTTTAACGTGAAATAACTTCTAATACAAAAATTTTTATCTGTTCTATAACACAAAATATACAAGTATACGAAGTTTGAAAGTGTTTCGGTACCAAAAACACTACATAAAAAAATGTTGCCCGTCAAATCATAAAGATCCAAGAGGCCGATAGAATAAGTACTAGGCTTACAAAGAATAAGTCCTGGGGTCGATTTGCTCGACGAAAGGCGGTGCTCCAGCATGGCCGCAGTCAAATGACTGAACCAAGTAAAGGAAAGTCACACACATGCGCGCGCGCGCACTTACACGCACACGTACACACACACACACACTGGGTTGTTCGAGCTGAACTTGATGATTTTTATGTCTCCTTCTTCAGAAACAACTTGATGTCTGAGGGACAATCAATGGCGTCGGAGAGCATAAAGATTGAAGTTGTAATTGAGAAAAGTTAGCTGACATGGGGGATTCAAAGCTATCTGGATATTGGAAAAGTGTTACCTGTATCATGATGATATCGACATTATGATGGCTTTGACAAAGACAGCTGCAACGGAGACTATAAAGCTTTGACCAGCAGAAAGGGACACAGCAGGTATTCTGACTGTCCGCACGCCCGAATTCATCCTCACAACTTTGAAATGGCCTTCAGCTAAATTCAGATTACCATGTGATGCTGCTGGAGACTGGTCCATCCCTAGCTGGTGATGGTTGCTACTTGAAGGCCATATTTTTGGCAGCGGGATTCAGCTTCTTGCCGTACTTCTGGAAAGAATCAGAAGTGATTTTCAGGGAATTTCGACGATTTCACCAGCTCCAATTTCTGACTCATTAATTCCTACGACTGTAATCCCATGGAACACGCTTGAGAAAGACACCAGCCACTCTGCCTGCGATACTAAGGCCGAGCTGGTGTTCGAAGATCTTTCCTGGGACACAATGAGGAACGCACGTATCAGGTTCCGGAGCCGTCTTGAGTGGAAATCGAGAGCGGCTACTGTGAATAAACTGTAGTTTTCCGGTCATCATCTAGTTGATATATTTTGAACTTTTAAAATACTTAAATATTATGTTTTCGTTTTCTTTTATATAAAGTGTCGAATTTAGCCTGAAATCACCCCCACCCACACACAATTGTAGCGCGGAAGATGTTTGTAAGCCATTTAAGAACACACGCAAAAACCGTTAGTTTAACTTCAACATCTAAATTTTATTTGCGTGAAAATATTTTCGTTGCTTTGAAACCGCAACTTGTTCACTGACAAAACTTCGTGCAGTGAACAGGTCGCAGTTTCAAAGCGCCGAAAATATTTAGACACAAATTAAATGTATGTAAATGTTGAAGTGAAACTAGCGGTTTTTGTATGTTCTTAAATGACTTACAAACATTTTCCACACTGCAATTGTTTTTGTTTCAGCACACGATTTCAGATCATGTCACTTGCTATGCAAGTACATCTCCGTGTGTGTATGTATATATATATATATATATATAT
>NC_068996.1:50100232-50101869 GCF_001194135.2 Octopus bimaculoides | reverse complement strand
TATATATATATATATATATTTAAGGCGGCGAGCTGGCAGAAACGTTAGCACGCCGGGCGAAATGCTTAGCGGTATTTCGTCTGCCGTTACGTTCTGAGTTCAAATTCCGCCGAGGTCGACTTTGCCTTTCATCCTTTCGGGGTCGATTAAATAAGTACCAGTTACGCACTGAGGTCGGTATAATCGACTTAATCCGTTTGTCTGTCCTTGTTTGTCCCATCTGTGTGTAGCCCCTTGTGGGTAGTAAAGAAATAACACTATATATATATTCAGACATTTTGTATATATGTGCGCGCGTGTATTAAAAAGTTTCGGGAAAGAATTGTTGATAGTCAAGATATTTGAAGAAAGATTCTCTTAAATTAAAAAAAAAAGCAAATTACATTAAAAAAAATACACTTCCCCCAAAAAAGAGTGACGTACATACTCACACACGTGTACCTATGTGTGTGTGTGTGTATGTATGATGTATGTATGTGTGTGTGTATGATATATGCGTGTGTGCATGTTTGTGTGTATATGATGTATGTATGTATGTATGTAGTCTAACTTGAGAAACAAAGTGCTTAACGGACGTGTGACTCAAATCTGCGCGCGTTGTTATAAATATTCACGGCAAAACATTTGCCTTCTAATTTTAGAAGCCTGCATGCTTATTCAAACAAAAATGAATCATAATTTTACTACCCCGCTGCCCGGTAAATATTAATGAACTCGCATTTCTAAGTTCAAACCTGCGGAATCAATGAAGCACGGACTGTTTTATTTAATCAGTTAAAAATATTAAACTTCTTCAGGTGAAATCAATCAGCATTGATGGAACCCCTACGCTAATAAAAATAACTACAAAATTTTCCACAAATCTCACCCTCCCAACTTAAAAAGGTATGAAAACACTGAACAATATAATTCTAGACATATAAAAGAAAGAAGGAAAAATGTAATGGTGATGTCTTCATAGCTTTTTGATCACAAGTTTATTTTTTATCAGCTGGTTCACATGGGGCTAAACTTCATCTATCTGTTACAGCAAACATTTATTTCAGTGTGGAGATAAGCTGCAGAATGTAGGCTCCAAGCGATAAGCATTCCTCTTTTTTTAAAAAATTTTTTTTATCGCTTATAATAATCCTTTCCGCTATGGGCACGAGACCTGAAATTTTTGGGTAAGGGTCTAGTCGATCACATTAACTCCAATGCTCAACTGTTACTTATTTTATCCATCCCCAAGGGATAAAAAGCAAAGCTGACATCGGTGTAATTCGAACTCAGAACGCAATGCTGAAAGAAATGTAGCTTATTCATTTTTTTTCCGGCACGATAACGGTTCTGCCAGCTCGCCGTTTTGATATCGCTTATACTAATGTCTTTGGGAAAGGCATGAACATCACGTTTAGTTTTATGAAAAATATTTTCCTTGTAGCATAGTGGATGGGTGTGTGTAAGTATTTTTCTCACCTGGTGAAGAATCTAATTAAACGGGAATTATTGTCGTAATTAGTAGCTTTGAATGCTTAGGCCCTGAGATCTTTAATATGATCCTAAGATTGTAGACTCGACAGGTTTTGTAAGACGGAGCAGGACTTAGTTGTCAGCTAAGCAATTTTGGCGATCTTTCAATAAAAAAATGTACGCTG
>NC_068996.1:50097493-50100222 GCF_001194135.2 Octopus bimaculoides | reverse complement strand
GTACGCTGTCACTCTCTCTCTCTCTCTCTCTCTCTCTCTCTCCCTCACACACAAACACATCAACACACACCTTCACTCTCTCACACAGCTGATAGATCATTGACATTTCTGCGACTCAGAACGAAAGATAGCCCAATTTTCTATAGGTGTGTATATGTATCTATGTGTGTGTGTGAGTGTGTGTGTGTGTGTGTGTGTGTGTGTGTGTGTGATAGAGAGAGAGAGAGAGAGAGCGAGTGAAAAGGAACGAGAGAGAGAGTGAATGAGTGAGAGAGAAAGAGCTAGCGTGCGCAATTGACCGTGAATGGATGTTTAGCTTAAAGTGTCATTCTAAGTATGAATGTGACAAGCACATAGCGTGTTGTTATTTTTCTCAGCGAGTCAAATCCTAATAAAAGAATATAAGCCCCGTCACTAAGCATTTAGCAGTTGTGGCATGGTCCTCATCATCCACGACTGAGAAATCGTTATAAATAGAGATATACGATAAAGTTAGTCGTAACTATCTACAATATGCGCTGCGGTGGTTGTTGCCGAGTGTATCATCCTGTTTTAAAGCTGTTTGGTATGATTTGAGGGAGACTTGGCTACTATTTCTAACGGCCAGGATGACCGCGTAGAAGCCTCCCCGTCGGTTCGGAAAAACAGTGGTGACAAGTGATTAGTGACTGGATGATGATACTAATTGTTTTCTCAGAGATATATGCCAGATAACTGGCGCAGATGGTAAGAGAGCCAGAACACAAAAACTGCTGAGGTATCCAAACTTTGATGCGTCTCTCACAATTCCGAGTTCAAATCCGGCCGAGTTGGATTGGATATCGACTCACACACCCTCTCTATGTTTAAATTTTAAAAAAAGAGCAGCAGTAGTAATCCTGGCAACAACAGCAAGAGGATAAATAACTTAAGGAAAAAGAGAAAAGAAAAGAAGGAAAAAACTGAAAGCAAACTTGAAAAAGAAAAGAGTAAAAATGCGAATGGCATTATAGTGTAGAGGCAGTGTCTGTGTGAATTTCTATCAAAAACTATAATAACTCAACGCTTTTCAGTCTCTTTAATGTAATCTGTGTGCGGTGGTGCATTCTTCTTCACTATTATGGCAACAACAACAAAAAAAGAAGCTGTCTTTATTAGCAGTAAGAAGTGCTAGTTGATGGTAATAATGATGATGATGTCGAGCTGTGCAGAGGATACTCTATCAAAACAACGTTGACAGAGGCTTTTTCCAATTAATTACCAAAGGGAAAAAATTCCAGGCAAACTTTTTGTCTCTGATTCTGTAATCATTATTTTTGATTATATTTTTTAAAATTGTTTATTTTGATTTATTTTTGCTTCTCTCAGTCACCGACCGAGAGAAGATAAAATTGTATTTGTACCAAAGTGACGGACAGGACTGCTGACTTCGAAGTGGGCATCTAACAACAAGTCGGATTAAAACCTGGATTTTAGCAGGTTCTATCGAAATGGGTATTGGAACCCGAAGTAAAAGTCATCAAGGAGAATGTTTGGGACAAGACCAGGCTTCATCTCGGTAAAGTATATGTCTATGCAGTCTAAGTTTAACCGCAAGGAAATAAAATTGTTGTACAACCGCCATTTTTTACTTCGAACCCGTAATTGTTCACACAAAAACATTAAGTTTTTAGTTATTTCCGCTGTTCAAATTAACTCAAGTTTTTCCCTCTTTTACTCCCAGTCTTCACAGTAATAGATTATTAAAACTAACTGGTTGCTTTTATTTGAAATATTTTGTCAATATCGAATATTTCCGTGTGTGTGGAAAATGCGTTGGAATGACTGCAATTCATTTGTTTATGTCATTTCATTAATGGTTATCTCTCTAACATTAACTTCTTCCGTGTTTCTTTTTAGCGAATGTGTAAACCTAAAGTCCTTAGTGTTGTATTAAGAGTAATTTAAGTTAATTTTAATTTATTTCTGATAATAAATAAAATCTAAAAAGCGAATGCATTGATAAAAATTGCGGGCAGCCATTTTGAATAAGATCTTTGTAGATTGATGCATGTGTCTTTCTAACTATTTGTTTCGGTTTAGACAATTTACCAAACAATTAACACAGTTAACTTTTTAATTTGTTTTTATTTACTCTTCTATTAAAACCAAAAAACCAAAAAAACAACAACAGGGTTTCAATTGACAGTGGCAATGGAAGCGATAAAGGAACGGTTAAAGGGGCGACAAATTGTAATGAAGGTTATCACCACACTACACCTGGATCTAACAACACTACAACAGCCCTGAGTACCAATGTTAGTAATGTGGCTGCGAGCGAGAAACGTCCGACCAAACTTTCTAAATCGGATCAACATCAGACACAGATCGCAGACGATGGAACAGGCGGGTCTGGTGGCGAGAACCTGGCCTCGGCTGTTGGCGGCGCAGGCCATAATTGTACCACTACCACTACATCCACTACTTCGACTAGTAGCACTTCTATTGCGAGTAACAATGGCATCATTGCATTTACCTTCACAAGAACGAGGGGAATTAAAAGACCGAAAAGAGAACAGAGGCCTCCTGGGTCTCCAGCCAAGAAAGTTGGTAAGTATTTTCGAAGTTGATGGATGTTGGCTGTGCGTGTTATTTGTCTGGTAGTCTTCCAATCTAACTATGCGAAGTATGTATAAAGGTGTACTTGTGTTAGACACACATACAACACGTGTATATATACATACATGTATATATATATATATATATATATA
>NC_068996.1:50084262-50097040 GCF_001194135.2 Octopus bimaculoides | reverse complement strand
TACATACATGCATATATATATATACATACATGCATATATATATATACATACATGCATATATATATATATATATTGATAGAAAGGACAACAGACGAAAGAAAGAAACCTCGATATCATGTAAATAGAGGAATTTATCTGTAAAAATAAGTGTCACATATTTTTACAGATATATATATGTAATTAGATATATATATGTAATTAGATATATATATGTAATTAGATATATATGTGCATGCAGCGTGGCTGAATGGTTAAGAAGTTTTCTTCGGAATCACGAGGTTCAGGTTTCGATCTCACTGCTTAGTATCTTGAGCAATTGTTAGTTATTATAAGGCTTCGGTTCGACCCAAGTATTTAACGTGAGCGAATTTGAACAGACATAATATACCGGTGGTAAAAGCCCGTCGGATATAAAGTGTACCTGTAAAGCCTTGCCATACAAACTGTATCACTATGAATCTGCTTGTTGATTGACGTCAAGAGAACACGTGTCTGTGGGATATTCAGCCAGTTACGTATTAAATTCGACGAGCATGTAGTTGTGTTAGTTTGACGGAACAATCGAAAAACTCGCCGAAACCGGTGTACATGCGTTTTTATTTGTTTCTTTCACCTATATCTGTGTTTATGTAGAAACTGATAGATTCAATAATTCAAAAAAAATCTGTCCAACTCTAAGAAATATACAGTTTTATTTTCGATGTTTAATAATTATTTGTTTTCCAACTGAAAACTCGATAACCTACACGTGTGTATGTTATCGAGATTGTAGTTATTTTTCTTGGTCGATCCACTCGATATAAAAACGTGGAGACACCCTCTTAAAACATAAAAATGTATTATTCAGCACTCGCTCTTATTTATTTAAACATAGACTAACTCTGTCCTAACAGATTTATGATCTAAGACATTCCAATTGTGATCATCCGTTCTGGGTTTTTTTTTCCCGTAATGTTTCCCCTGTAGTATATATAAAACTACATTATTTAGGAGGTCCTTTTTGTTTTCTTTAAGCGGTAGAGTATGATTTGAGTGGATATTTGGCTGCTATTTCTACCAACTCAAATGACCGTGTAGAGACTCTCTTGGACCTTTTTGATTATTCTTACTAAGCGGTCGCTCAATCTGCTAGAAATAGCAGCCAAATTTCTATCAATGTCTTCGTAAATTTTTAAAAAATTGACACGTTGGATAATGCTGTGCTTGTTATACACTAAGACTAGATGGTCGTAGTTGGGATAGCTTTGATTATAGATCCGTTCAATCAGTGCTGATGTTGGGTAGTAGGCGAAAGTAAATACGTACACCCGGTGTTTAGGGTTAGGGTTACGTATTCTCTACCTCGGCCGGGTAGTAAACTTCTATAATAATAACAACAACAACAGGTGTTAAAGAATGCTTAGTGTCTTTATTTTGGTTGAATTAATTTGTTTCCCCATTCTTCGAATTTGTTAGCAGAATCATTACAGTGTCAAACGAAATGCTTAGCAGCATTTCTTCTGGTTTTTATGTTCTGAGTTCAAATTCCGCCGAGGTCGACTTTGCCTTTCACCCTTTCGAGGTCGATAAAATAAGCACCAATTGAGTTCTGGTGGGTCAATGTAATCGACTTCTCCCCTCAGAATTTCTAAAATTTGTAAGAACTATTTATGAAAAGTAGGGTGGTGCATGGCTGGAATCACCAGAGCATCAGACTAAATACCTTGTGGTATTTCTTCCATCTCTTTTACACTCTGAAGTTTAGCTGAGATTGACTTTGCCTTTCATGCCACCATGGTTAATGAAATAAAGTACTAGTCAAGTACTGTTGTTAATGGTACTGACTAATTTCTTCCTCTGGCATTATACAATTATTTATTGCTAGCATTCATCATCATCATCATCATCGTTTAACGTCCGCTTTCCATGCTAGCATGGGTTGGACGATTTGACTGAGGACTGGTGCTGATTTGGCAGAGTTTCTACAGCTGGATGCCCTTCCTAACGCCAACCACTCCAAGAGTGTAGTGGGTGCTTTTACGTGCCACCTGCACAAGGGCCAGTCCAGCAGTACTGGCACACAATTATTTATTTATAAAAAGTAAAGATAAATTCTGAACTGTTTTCATAACAATCATCACCTGATTTATTTGGTTCAGCCGAAATTCAAGTGACTTCAATGCTAAAATAAAGCACTGATTTAACTTATTTTTATATAAAAGTTTATTTTTGACATTATCTTTTCATGTTTTTAAATAAGTCTGACAGTTCCAATCAAAAACTTTTTCAGAGTTCAATATTTTTGTAGCTTCTATTTTTCTAGTAAAAAAAAAAACAAGAAAGAAATTTACTTTGTTATTGTTTAGTCTTGCAAATGTATTGTGACATGCTTATACAACATAAACACCAGATTCCCCTCTACAAGTCCTTGTGTGGCTCTGTGATAAAGAAGTTTGTTTCCCATCCTCATAGTTGCAGCTCAATCCCACTGCATGGTACCTTGCACAAGTGTCTTCTGTTATAACCCCAGGCTGTCCTAAATCTTGTGAGTATCTTTGGTAGACAGGAACTGAAAGAAACCCAAAATATATAATATATATATATATATATATATATATATATATATATATGTACACATGTATGTGTTGAGTGTATGCGTTTATGTTAGTGTTCTTGTCTTGACACAGTAGTAATGAGTGTCACTGTCATAAAAGCAGTTGCCATTCATTTCCAATATTTTGTGGGAACTGATGAGTGAGGGTTGGTGACAGGAAGTGCATGCAGCTGTAGAAAATCTGCCTCAATAAATTCCATCCAACTCATGTAAGCATGGAAAAGTGGATGTTAAAATAATGGTGATGATGATGATGATTGATCTATGGTGGTGGTTGTTGTTTATGTTCAAAACAAGTGAGAAAGTTAATAATATTTATTACAAATTTACCTGTGACTCTTTTGGACTGTCTAGCAGCACCTTTTAGTGGTTGACATCTGAACCTGTCTCATACCAACTCATTTAAGACAGCCTCTAGTTCTTTCACATAGAATTTCCTGTTTTGTAAATTGATATTTTATATTTGCACTGATGTTAGCATTTTCCATGGAAAATGGATATCAAATGATGATGGTTTACAATAAACCCTTCTGTCTTAATTTGATGAAAGAACCCTTTAAGTTATATTACAAACACCAGATTGTTAAATAAGCAAGAGTTATTTTAATTTTATTAAAACTTCCAAATTATTTTCAAAATTAATTGAAGTACATAATCAGTGTACTTCATTAGAAATATAATCTTAAAAAGATTAGTAAAAAAAAAAAAGAAGGTTGCTTCTTTTTAATTCTATAATTCTCAGATTGCACTACTATCTATATTCTGTGAGAGAAATATCCATTTTAGTTTCCATGCCAGCACTGATTTAGACATTCTCCACAGAATGACATAGCACCACTTTTCTTGATCATGTCTAGAGTTAACATGCAACACTTTTCCATCCAGGAGGGATTGCCCTTTCATATATAACATGTAGCTGTCAGCTGCTTTTGTTGTTTACACCGGCTGATACTTTTAATGACTCGCCATCTCCTCAACTTGCCTACTTTTCATCTTCATGATAGTTAATTTTGCATATCAATCTATCACCAATTTCATTAACTACTTCGTTAATTATAAGTCTCAGAAATATATACAAATGGTGCTAAATTAATATTAGAATCAATGAGTGAAAGTTTTAATTGAATTTCACTGCCAGTTTATCAAAAATCAGATTGAACTAGTAACTCTCCTTTTTTTACCAAAAATCTTTGCTACATTTAAACACACAAGAATCTTTTTTTTATGTAAAGATTTGTTCCTTCCCTGCAAAACAAAAACATGTCATAACCTGAATGGCCATTGTGAAAATGTCTGTGACTACAAAGTACTCCTACTTGAATCAAATAACAAGCTGCATCATGAAAATATATATATATATATATATGAGCAGTATTTAGGACATATCTTTGATTAAACGTGTTTTGGTTCATAAAATATTTTTTTCACAATCTGTTTGATCTCTTTATCCCTGTGCCACACTAAACTGACGTATGTATGTTATTTGTGCTTTGCATCTGATAAAAGACTCATTATCTTGGAAAGTGAACTTTTGTAGTGCTAGTTGTTTGTTTGTTTTTATGTCTACTTTTTCACGTTTGCATGAGTTGGATAAAAAGCATCTTTAGAAAATCTGGCACTCCATCAGGTACGATGATGTGGGTTCCAGTTGATCTGATTAATGGAACAGCTTGCTCATGAAATTAAAATGTAAATGGCTGAGCATACTTATAACCTAGTTCTCAGGGAAATTGAGTGTGACACAGAATGTTACAAGGCTGGCTCTTTGAATTACAGGTACAACTCATTTTTGCACCAGCTGAGTGGACAGGTGTAATATGTAATAAAGCATCTTGCTCATGGACATAATGCACTGCCAGCTATCAAACTCCTGATCTAACAATCTTGAGCTGAAAACTGTAACCACTTAGCCACCTACCTTCACCAAAAGCATCTTATTGGCATTATTTTACAAGTTGTTACCTTCCTTATTTGTTTTACATACTATATGTATTTTCTAACTTTTTCATATTTTATCTGTGGATATTACAAAGCTAACTTATTCAGACTTTGTTGAAACTATCTTTAGCCCTGAAGCGTTTATCCCAAAATATCTGGCCCAAATATTCTACCTTGTTTTATGTTCAGGGTAGCCAGATCCAGCCTCTTTCTCTGGTCATATCTAGCCAAAATATTCTTCTTGTTTGATGGTAAAAACTGGCCAGATCTGGGCCCTCACACCTACCTTACAATGTCATTCTAAAACTAAACAGTCACACCATTGAAATCTCAAAGCTATGAGACAATGCAGGATTAATTCAGGACACTGTGAATAAATGAACATTACATTTGACAGAATGATCTGAATGTTGTGAAGGATTAAGATACAGATGAGAAGTACCATAAAAGTGACAGAGCTTTCTTACAGTCTGCTTAACTCTCATCTTTTCCACGACTATACTTCTAAGAAGCAAACTACCTGTGTGTGCTTCCATTGAGTTTTGAAGTAATAAAGCTAATTCTAGGGGTTGGAACAAATTGTAATGCTACATTTTTATTTATATATGGTAAAATATTTTCTAATGTTTTTTTTAATTTATAAGATAGTATTTATTCAACATAATGCATGTTAAATTTCAGCTAAAGAAGTTAAAACTGCTACACCAGAAGCTAAGAAAAGGCAATGGGAATTGTGGACAGTTGATGAAAAGAGTACATTTTTCCAAGCTTTAAATGAGGTAAGAAATTCAAACTAATACACTTGACCCATCCTTGTAAATTTGTCCCAACACATTTTTACCTCTTCTCTCTCTCGTCTCCTCCCCTTTTTTTTTAACAAACAAGTTGGTCATGTATCTCCTCTACAGCAGGACACCAGTTTCTATCCCTCTATTCATACTCTTAACATCTCATCACCAGGTACATAACTACTTAGTTGAGGGGGAGATTTTGTCTTGCTAGTGTTACTGGGTGACCTCACTGGTGCTGGTGCCACATAGAAAAAAGCACACAGTACACATTCTATAAAGTGGTGTTGGTGTTAGGAAGGGCATTCCAGCTGTAGAAACCATGCCAAAGCAGTCATTAGAATTTGACACAGTCCTCTGGTTTTCCAGCTCTTGTCAAACTGTTCGACACATGCCAGCATGGAAGGCAGATGTTAAATGATGAGGGTGATGGTGAGGATAACACACCAACAACAAAAATCACTAGCTTCATCTGTTGCTGTTTGTGCTAGATAATGAAATTTTTGGAGATGAGTGATAAGATACTGTTGAGATCCATCCAATCCATGCCAAATGAAAAATCATCATCATCACTTAACGCCCGTTTTTCCATGCTAGCAGGGGTTGGACAGTTTGACTAGATTGTTAGCATGCAGGACAAAATGCTTTGCAACACTTCTCCCAACTTCACATAGAGTTCAGAATTCTGCTGGAGGGTAGAGTGGCATAGGTTCTCTGAACCTCTTTGCATTGATAAAATACATACCAGTCGAGCACTGCCCTGCTTTCCCAGAATTCCATGCTTTGTGCCTATTGCAGAAAGACATATGAGAATATACCCCACTATCCACCCGCAAAATAGGGATAATGTACTATTGTATCATTGCATTTGAATGGTTCAATTTAAATCTTTTAATCACATCCATACATGATTCTATTGCAAAGAATTTTTCCAAATCGTTGATTGTTTTTTTTTAAATATCCACAAACTAATTTTGTCATCTATTTTTATTTAAATAAAATCTCAATCTTTTACCATAAGCAACACAATATGTTCCACTGACTATAGATAAAACAAAATACACAGAGTGACTCATGGACCAACAGTTTCATGTGTTGGCACTTATCAAACTTTGGTAAGTGCTAACACACAAAACTCTTGGTTCCGAACTCACTCTGTGCTTCTGCTAAATATTAATAAAATACAATATTTTTTTTCATTTCTTTTTCTATTAAATTGTTTTTTGTTTGTAATGAAAATAATCATTTTGATTTCAGTGTGGCAGAGACTTTGATGCTATACAGAATAATTTTGCTCAAAAATACAAGAAAAAAGGTGCTCTAGCTATGATGATTAAAAACAAAGAGCAAGTCCGCCATTTTTATTATAGAACTTGGAATAAAATTTCTAAATATATTGAAATGAAAGACGGTGAGTTATTTCTTTGATTTAAACAAGTAAAAAACACCCTCAAATACTATGTCATTTGTATGACTTTTTTTTTTCCTTTCATCTTATATCATTTTTAAAAAGCACCCATGCCGGTGCCACATAAGAAGCACCTGTATCAGTGCAATGTATAAAGTGCTGGTGCTATGTAAAAAGCACTCGGTGTAAACTGGTTAGTGTTAGAAAGGGCATTCATTCTGTTTCATATATCTTTTATGTTTGCATTCACATCATAATCATCATCTTTTAACATCCACCCTTTCATGCTTGCATCTGTGGAGTGTCATGCTCATCTTCATTTCGTTTAAAATGTATTAATATGTTTCATGTAAACCCATAGATTAATTTCCCCCAAAAGAAAGAAAAAATCAATTTTTTAAACTAATTCAATGGATTTTTAAAATATTATTCTTCAGGTATCAAAAAGCATGCTCTTGAAGTTTATGGTTTAATACATTATGGCGAAATGCGAAAAAGGCTTGGAGGGAGTAAGTATACTTTTTAAAATATTTTTTTCATGATTTAGTCAAGGAGAAGGTGGGCAGCACTCGTCACTTTTTTTTTTTTTTTTGTAGGAGTGGGGGTGGGAAGGTGTGCTCCAAAACAGATGGGAGAAAATTATCCTTGATTGGGAACTTGGCTCAAAAGCTTGTGACACAGAATAAACTCTGCTAAAGGTGCTCAAGAGCTCAGGTGGTGGGATTAAACTGAGTCACACATTGAATCTACCTCCCAAAGCAAAAGCTGTTCTTTCTATGTGCTTCCATACAGTTTCCAACTGTGGCATTGCATTTATGAAGCTTCAGTCTTATTGCTACACCTCTCAGTTGTCTTCAACTATTAGCTGTGTCTGCGGTAGGTGGGATAATGTACTTAATATAATCATTAAGTGCATTAAAATGTCTGGTAAGTTGGGTAACGTTTCGCCTATCAACAGAGCAATTTAGAAACACACTTGTTACATACCAAAGCACAATTCAAAGATGATGAAAGACAAGGATGACCTCAACAGGATTTGAACTTGGAGCACAGAGGGTTAGAATAAATACTGCAAGGCATTCTATCCAATGCTCTAAAGACTCCACTAATTCACTTCCCGTAATTTGAAGAATAACAATGAAAATATATTTAAAAAATTAGATTTACTTTAGAATATCTACTGTGAAGGTTGGTAATATTTCATATTTGATTATTATAGTTCTCTGTTTTTATTTACAGTGAGAGCTGATAAAAATCTACACAAATTAAATGAATTCATTCAAGAAGGGTAAGATGTCATTTTCCTTTGTAATTAAATTGGCTTTAATTGCCTCTCTGACTTCAGCCTCTGTGAGGTTAGTCTTTGCCTCTAGATGCACGTCATGCCCACCAGAAGATTATATCATGACTGGAATTAAGAGATCAACAAAAGTATTCTCTCTACTTCCTCAGAATGTTCTTCTCTGTAGAGAGAAGTAGAACCCCAGATGAGTTCTTAATCACAGTTATAGATGAGGGCTTCTTCTTACAAAGTTGGGAAATGGTTTGCCAGAATCCTTTATTGGCCAGTCTTAAGTCAGAGTCCAACCATGACTTAGCTATGGACGTTTTTACTGTCTCTGCTGCAACTTTTCATGCCTCGGTGTGTTCTGCATATGCAAAAGTGGAGACTTGCTTTCAAGCCGTGCTTTGAACTGAAAGCTGGAATTGCAGGTGATGGTACGGTAAAGCACCAGTTCCAGAAGAGGAGAGATTATGTGTAAATGCCAAACTTGCTGTCTTTAATTTGTTTTTTTTTTTGTGTCTCTGCTCACCTGTGATCATCAGTTTTGGGGGGTAATGACTGAAAAAAAAAGAGTACAGTTGCAAATACAAGCATCAAAATGGGGTTCATCCGTAGGATCTCTGCAGTAATATTACTTGTCAGGGTGCTTAGCTCAGAGATCAAGGAGCCTTTCCAGGGTGAGCTGCTACTTTTCTGCATTAGGACATATGATTAGAATGTTGCAGGAAAGTAGTGCAAGACAGATTCTTGAAGCTGAGCCAACTGGCAGGAGATCTAGAGGTAGACCAAGAATGCGATGATTGGATAATATCCGTTGAATCTGATTACTGATATCATATATTTTTTGAGTAATATACAATTCTGCTTTGCACACTAGTCCTTATTTTGTACCAGATGTAGTACTAGAAGTGCTTATTAAAATCTCATATAACAATGAAGTAGTATATATTTGTACATTGTTGTCATAATTTCCTATCTTCACTTCTGCAATATTTTATATTTTTTGTATTCACTCATAAAGACAGTATACTTTCATTTAGTTCTCTGAGACCTTGGTTCTGATTTCTCTTGTTTTGAAGTGTTCATATTTAGATTAAAACCTTTCATTCATAAATTTTAAGATCTTTTAAAATATGCTCCAAATGATAACGATAATTTCCTAAACTGCATCAAAACTTTTGATTACTTAAGAAAAAAATCAAAACCCATGAACAAGGCATTTCAAAAGGAATATTGTCATGAAAGTGTTAAATATTTTATGTATTTAATAACATATTTTAGAAAAACCTTTTCTTTTTTCGTCCTAAGTTTCCTGCATTAATTGGTTGTAAAATTAAAACACAGAACACCTGAAACAACTTAATAAATGATGTTTCAAAAGAATTAAATAAGTTAGATACATAGTTCTTTATTTTTGTAATTAAAACATTGTTTAAATATAAACTAAAGTGAATATAACATAAATGATTACATTGATCCATTAGCATTCAGATTACTCAGTCTTATTTATTCACATTGTTTTGAATTAACCATGCATTATCTCATAGCTTCAAGATTTCGATGATGTGCTTCTTTATTCTTAGAATGACATTGTAAGGTAGGTGTGAAAGGCCAGATCTGGCTGGTTTTAATGTAAAACATGTAGAATATTTGGGCTGGATATGGCCAGTTTAAATGCTAAAGGGTTAAATAAAATAAAAATTATATTGTAAAAGATCAAAAAAAATTTATCCCCACAAAATTTATTAAAGAATAAGCTTCTATAGAATAAGGATTAAATATTAAGAAAATCCAAATCTAAAATTACTAACATGTTTTTGTTAGAAACAGTTTCTTGTACTAAACCCTCCTTCAAAGAAATCCTTAAATCTCATTTCATTATTTTGAAATTGAAAATTTTAAATCATTATATTATATTTTCAGTCAGTTGAGTCAGTACCTTTCTAACCCGTTAATTACTTCTGACACCATCTTTGACTCTGCAGTCTTTGTCGTCTTATACAAACATGTTAATAGGGAAGCCGCTGTGTATTTGTTCAAGCAACTTAAAATAAGTCAAATTTCCTTCAAATCACACTGTACTGTTTAACCTTTTAGCATTCAGATTTCTCTGTCGAATATAATGCTTATTTATTCACATTTGTTTTTAATTAGTTGTGCATTACCATGTAGCTTTGAGATTTCAGCAATGTAAATGGTTATTTTTAGAATAATATTGTAAGGTAAGTATTAGAGACTAGATCTGGTCAGTTTGAATTTATCTCAATATGTTGGCCAATATGGCTGGTTTAAATGCTAAAAATTTTTTAAATTGGTCAGTATAGTCAGTGCCAATTTATAAAATGACAGGATGGTCATAGATATTATGTCCCTGACCATATATCAGAACTGACTCAGGGCTAAACACAAGCAATAAAAGGAAGGTAAATTATGATCATAAAATACATTTCAAAGCAATGTACTTAAATATACAATGTTTATGTCATATTTTGTTATTTATTATAATTTTAGATCTACATTGATAAAAATTCGAAGGAAAAGCTTCAGAATTCGAACACCATATTGTAATGCATTAAAGAAAATCAACAATGTTGAAGGTAAATAAAAAGAGTAAAAATTTATATACATGCTAGCTTAGAACTCATATAATTAAATACTGTGAAACTCTACATTTAATACACATTTTTTTTGCACAAAAATCAAGATTAAAATTAGAGCTGCTTATAATATACAGTAGTGGGCTGCAAAGTTTTTCCCCAATGCAATAAAGCTTCATTATGTAATAATTACATGAAATGAAAAATTAAGGTGCAAGCACAGCTGTGTGATAGAGAAGTTTGCTTCCCAACCACATTGTTTCTGGTTCATTCTCACTGCATGGCACCTTGGCCAAGTGTCCTCTACCAAAGTCACATGCCAATCAAAACCTTGTGAACAGATTTGATTTGGTAGTCAGAAACTGAAAGAGGTTTGTTGTATATCTATATAATACATACAGGGTGTCCCAAAACATTTATACAAAGTCCATTCGTGTGAAGTCTGCTGGATGCTGAAAGGCTTCTACCGAACCTCTTCTTTCAATACACCTGTTTGGCAAAACCTTAAAATAGGCCCTTTTAATGACAAACCACACTAAATTGTAACTCCTGGTAAGTTAACATGATGTTCCTTTGAATGTGCAGATTATCAGTCCCTAGTATCTACAATTGTGATGGTTAATTGAACCATTTAATTTAAATGTAACCTCACCACTCCAAACACTCTTTACTGGAGGATGTGTATCTTGCCAAGTACCATTCACAAAACTCAACTCTTTGGTTTTGAACCATCTTCCTTGAGTTCATGGATTATTCTTGGAATGTAACTTTCCCAATGACATTGCTTTAAGATTTTAAAATTCCTATCTCACAACTTGCTTGCCAAACAGGTTTTTTTTAACTCTAGCAATACACTTGTAACTTTTCTTGCTTTGTGAGCCCCCCCTGATGCATGCTGTTTGTAGTCTTCCAGAACATTTCTTGAGGACGTTCTGGAGTTCTACCCACTTCAAGCTTATCTCTAATTCAAGTGAGAGTAAGTACAAGGGTGGATCTGTTTAAAGCCCCCTCCTAAACTGGCTTTGCACATTGACTGCATTTTCAGATGTCCAGTAGTACATAAGGATAAATCTTTCTTTGTTTAAAAGTTAGTCTGGCTTCCTTCATTATTTCTAATAAATTAAATTTTTTAAAAAATTAAATGAAAAGTGAGTCATCAGCTGCTAAAGTATGTATACATATTCTTTGGGACACCCTGTACCATCATCACCACCATCATTGTTTAACATTCATGGCATGAGTTGGACAGTTTCACAGGATCTGATGGGCCCAGGGATTGCATCATGTTCCAGTGTCTGCTTTGACATAGTTTCTACAACTGGATGCCTTTCCTGACGCCAACCACTTGACACTGTTGAGTGTGCTGCATGCCCTGCGTATTGACACAACTTTGGTAGTTGTAAACGAGTGTCACTGTCAGACAAGCAGTGTCATTCATTTCCAGTTGTCTGTGAAAACATGTCTGGCCATAAGGAAATTTTACCTTACTTGGAAAAAGATGAGGGTTGGCAACAGGAAGAGCATCCAGCCATAGAAAATCTGGCTCAACAAATTCCATTCATGTAAGCAGCAATAAGTGGTGATGCTGTTGAATCATAGTAGATTATCTACTCTTGTGTTTGAGCACCACTGTGTGTTATATATAGTATTTTAAAGACAATTTAGGCCTAAATATTGAGATGCATATATTATACATAGTAACTTTTTAGTTACATCTCTTCATTCATTGGCATTTTCTGATGTTATGTTTGCAACTGCACATTACACCAAGGAAACTGAATTCAAATTTGAAATAGGATTTTTCTTTTAAAATCCAACCTTAATATGCATATATATATATATATATATATATATATACACACACACACACACATTGTTGTTAGTGAAAGAGCTTTTTCTAGTTTCGTTAGTTAGCAAATGTTTGAAAAAACAATCTTTTTCAAGTTTTGAGTAGTTGAGTAAGGTAATAGTATTTTTGTTGAAGGTTTGATAATATTTTTAACTTGGGAGGAAAATATTTTCTAATTAGGCTCAAGAAGATTTCCCCTTTAGAGATAATTACATTTATTTTTAAGTTTTAATTAACTTTGCTGCTCAGTAATTCTGGTTGCTTAAAATATTTCCTTTGAAATATTTTGCCAATATCTATTTTGGATTAATTGAGAGCTT
>NC_068996.1:50054534-50083878 GCF_001194135.2 Octopus bimaculoides | reverse complement strand
TATTTAAATTACCCTACTTGTTTTTTGTTGCATTTGTAATTACCGTAAAAGCCCATGTAATTTACGCAGGTGATTTTCAGGGTAAAATTTGTTTAAAAAAGCTTCTATTCATGTAAAATTCACACCCAAAAGTTTTCAGAATTGCCAATATAGCCAGAGGAAAAAGGTTTTTAATTTAGTTGTAATTAGCATAATTTCACTTAATTATGAATAGTTTTATTAAATTTTCATTAAATAAAAATAATTTCTGCTTAACAGGTATCACATTGAAAGCTATAAAATTACAAGGAGTTTGTGTTTGTAATAAACTTTATTTTACATTTCTTGCCCACAAGAGATTATGTCCGATCTTTAGCATACTGCTATGTCTTCTCAAATTATGATCACAGGAAAATAATTACCTACAAAAACAAAGCTGATAAATATGCACATCAGCTTGGATGACACTTTACTCAACTGACTGTTCAAGCTGATTATGTAAACAGAATTCTTTTCCACCTATTCTTGTTAGAACCTTTGATACAGAGTATAGAAATTTTAATCCCTTATAAAATGTCAAGCAAACTTAAAAATTTGTTATTACCGTTATTGTTCGTATGGGCAGAACTTATGAATCGCTTACTGTGAAGGAGAAATTAAATATGTGCTCCATTGCAATAGGTAGAAACTCCAAGCAATGTAAAATATGGTCTGGACCGTGTTTCCCAGCATGAACATCAGACTTCAAAAACTAGTTAACCATTTAGTGTTTTTAGTAAATTTATACAGAAAAAGTAAGCATTATACTGTCCAGCATAAATAAAAGTCAACTTCATTAAGTGTATTTAAGCCATTATTTTTTTCTGTAAAAACTTATTCTGACATTAAATGAGTCAACTTCTGGTACAAATGTTTACATTTTGTACGTCTTTTTTCAACAACAAAAATTTCAAAACAAATTCTGGAAATGATCTACTCATGTAATTTATGCACCCCTGCGAAAAAAGTGCATGTATTACATGGGTTTTTATGGTATTTGTAAACAGATAAAATCGTTTCTTTAGGCTTTTCTCTTTCACTCATGAGACATCAAATATTTTGCAGTGTTTTATATTTAGTGAAACATTTCCTTCACTCCTTCCTAGAAAGAAAGTTTGAACTCGTTTGATGAAAGTCAGAAGCAGCTTGTATTATACCCTCATAGGTCCAGTAAATGCTATCCAGTTTCTCTTCAAGCAATAGAAACAGCACCAAAACCTGATCTGAAGCTCAGTAACTATTATACAAATATAAAAGGTTCTTCTTACTTTTTAAATTAATTTTATTGAAGCTCTTTGTGTGTCACATTTGAATTTCTATTGTTGTTGTCAGGTCAGCACTGATTTAGGTGGAACTATAGCCCTGAATATATTGACTCATTCAGACATACTATATATTATCAAATATGCCATTCCTTCTTTTTTAACACAGTAAGGTGTATTTGACGGAGATTTGGTTGTGTTTTCTAGCAAGTTGAGTCCCAGGAAAAGGGACGTTAAATGTTGATGATGAGTATATTGCATTTGTATATGAGTAGTCATGTGACTCCTCTACAACAAGGAACCTGTTTTGCTCCAGCCTTTTTCTCTCATACTTTATCTCTCTTTACTCTTCATCACCTAGCATAAAGTTGCTCCTCTGGGGTTTGTAGCCTCGCAAGTTCTTTGGCAACCTCTAGTGCTCATAGCATGGTAAAAACATGCAGTACATGCTGTAAAATGGTTGACATTGGGAAAGGCATCTGGCCATAGAAACCGTGCCAAAATAGATACTGGGGCATGGTGCAGTCCTTTGGCTTCTTTTGATCCTGTCAAGGTATCCCATGCCAGTATGGAATTTGGACATTAAATGATGGCGGTGTTATATTTGCAGGCGTTGCTATGTGGTAAGAAGCTTGCATCCCAACCACATGGTTCTGGGTTCAGTCTGACTGCATGGCACCTTGGGCAAGTGTCTTTTTCTATTGCCTCAAGTTGACCAAAGCCTTGTGAATGGATTTGGTGAACAGAAATTGAAAGACTCCTTCTATATATCTGTGTGTGTGTCTCTTATGTCTGTTTGTCCCTCCATCACTGCTTGACAACCAGTGTTGGTATGTTTACATCACCATAACTTAGTGAGTTGGCAAAAGGGACTGATAGAATAAGTACTAGGCTTAAGAAATAAGGCCTGTTTTGTTCAATTAAAACCCCTCAATGCAGTGCTCCAGCATGGCTGCAGTCAAATGATGGAAACAAGTAAAAGAATGAAAGAATATGTTGCATTTCTCCTTTCTAACTGAATTTTTAATTGAGTCAACAAAAGCAGCCTCTATATATTTGCTCATCGAATAATAGAAATCACCTCCTACTGTCTTGAAATGTCTTGGCTATGCACTGTCTGTCAAAAATGAAGAGACGGTAATGGCTGGAACTCTTTTAATCAGAGATTTACTCAATAATGATTAACATCTTCAGTCAATTTAATTCCTTCAACATTCTGAAATCTTTCACTTTGATTTTACTTACCAAGCAAAAAAGAGGCTAAAATAGTTAAAAGGAATTACTGTTGTTAAAATACACTGGCGTTAATTCCAAAACATGACAACTCTTAACTTTTTATTATAAATTTATTTATAAAAGAACTTGAAATAAAATCTAAATCAAATGTCAGCTGGTCTGTTTCTTATTTATGACTCAGAGTGGCATTTGTAGGCACGTAAAAAACACCATTTTGAGCGTGGCCATTGCCAGTACCGCCTGACTGGCCTTCATGCCGGTGGCACGTAAAGCACCCACTACACTCGGAATGGTTGGCGTTAGGAAGGGCGTCCAGCTGTAGAAACTCTGCCAAATCAGATTGGAGCCTGGTGTAGCCATCTGGCTCACCAGTCTTCAGTCAAATTGTCCAACCCTTGCTAGCATGGAAAGCGGACGTTAAATGATGATGATGATGTTTCAAAAGTTGTAATTTTGATACTATGACACCTCATGCAGTTAAGAATTTCACTTTATGATTGTGTGATTCCATGTTTGAAACCACTTCATGTTACTTTGGCCAAGTGTCTAATATCGTAGCTTTGAGTCTTGAGCTCTTCTGGTGATAAAAGAAATTGTTTAATACATGAAGTTTTTATGATAATCACCTAAGACTCTTAAAGGCTGAGGCAGTACTTTGCTACGGATGTAGTCTAGTGACTGAAACAAGCAACATAATTAAGAGTAGAAGAATTATATTACTTTAGGAACTATTTATTACTTTCCTAAGATTTATATTTAAAAAATTGCTTACTTTATTTTATCAATTTTATTTTATTTATTTATTTATTTTTTGCAGCACATAAAACCAGGAAAATGCCAATAGTATCTACAAATAATGAAAATTCCTGCGATGCTGCTTTTGTACAGTCACCAAAATTATCCTCTGAAAATGCCAAAGATGATGGAATTCTTTCAGGTTCTTTCATAAAAGAATCCGATGGTCCAGTAACAGTTTCAGGAACAACAGATTTTGCTGATGTGAGTTCTGACAATGCAATGTTTCCCGATACTATGATGTCACACAGCAGCAACGTTTCTGAAAATTCTAGTCAACCTGTGTTGAATTCTGCAGAGAACAAAACACTAGAAATGTCTCCACAAGTGTCTGAAAAAAATGATGAAAATAAGTCTGCAGTAACATCTTGCAACACATCACACACCACAACAGTCACATCAAACAGTTCATCTGTAGCCCCTAATACAACAGACATTCGTACTTCTGAAGATTTAGAAAAAATAAAAATAAAGCTTCTTGAACAATCTAAAAAGGGGTGGACAATGAAAGAAGCCGAGAATTTGACAGTTGCTCAGCTTTTTCTAATTTTTGGCAAAGATGAACCAATAAGACTTGAATATGATTGGTCAAAGACATCTCCCGATTCTAAAGATAAATTATATGAATCTTACACTATCATCAATAGGCTGCGAAGACTTGTACATTTGGCAACAATGGAATTCACGGACTATGTTAAAGTTAAAGCACCAAAGTCAAATGAAAAACCAAAAAGTGGAAAGGTAGAATTTAAAAAAAATTTTATTATATTTCTTGAGAGTAATACATTGGCAGAATTCTTAGAACATCGGAAATAACACCTTGCAGTATTTTTTCTGACCCTTTACATTCTGTGTTCAAATCCCGCCATGGTCGACTTTGCCTTTTATCCCTCTGGGATAAGATTCCAATCAGTGGCATCAACTAACTACCTTACCTCAAAATTGTTGACCTTGTTCCTAAATTAGAAACAATTATTGCATTTCTCAAGAGTTCTGTATTTCTCAAGTTATTTTGGGTTAACATTTTTCATGTATGTTTATCACTTTTTAGGCTAACAGTGCTGGCTGCGAAGTTTGCGAAGCTTGTGGCAAACTATTGAATCCTTCGGATGCAAAAACTAATTCAAAGTTTGTGAACAAAAACATCAATAGGAACACTTGTCTTCAAAATAATACCAAAAATGGTGCAATTTATAAGGAATCTTGTGGAAATTCTGAAAATGCTGTTAAACGTTCACATGACAAAAAAGAACAAAAAACAGAAGAAAAAAACGTATGTATTTGTGTATCTATAAATTTATTTAGCTGTAAACATAATGAATTCAGACTTAATTTCAGAGGTTAATGTTATGAATAAGAAAATCTTGAATAGAATATTATTGTTCACTGTCTTGATACTTTAACTGCCACAGTCTGTTACTGGAACTTATCGGTGATGCCACATATTTTCAGTTACACAGTATACTATTTAATTACAAGGAAATGTAATTTTTTTGCATTTTTACAATATTTCATAATTAAACTTTAATATTTAACACTCATGTTATTTAAATCTCCTCAAAACCATGTCAAAGATTTAGAATAAAATATTTTCTCAAATTATGAAAATACATATGCCGATTGAGTGAAGTTTGTGATGAACCACTATTGGTAAATGTAGCGGTTAACATGCTAATTACAATTCTTCATGTATACCAAGTCCTTTCACTTCAAGGCCAGGAGGTACTTCAGTGGTCCCAACAATTATTAATACACTACAAAGCTTCGGTGAGGCATACAATGGAGTGTTGCTCTCACATCTGGAACGGTGTTGCAGCTATTCACACAATCACTGGAGACTGCATCAACAAAATAGCCACCTGATTAACTGGCATAAAGTACTTATTGACCCACTCTAGCCTCCAGCCCACAGGCACACAATATCCTCTCTCTCTCTTCTTTTTCTACCAATTCTATAATGGTGTACTAAACTCTATGCCCAGACTTCCCTTTTCAGAATATCGGTACACCTCCCTAATCATATCTTTCCTGCAGGTATTGATTTTAAAAAGTCCAAGAAGAATGTTAATGGCATCAATCTCATTGGTTTTGGAAGACCTGCACAGGCCATGGGCAGTCACTTCTAACAGACACAAGTAAAAGAAAAATAAACAAAATTCTATATTTCAACAACTTGTTCGAGAATATTTCTTGTTGTAAATATCTACTCTACATTAGAAGTGGAAGATTGTAAGTTCCAGGAGATGGCCGTTTTCAAAAGTGAAATCTTATAGAGACAGTAAATTACTAGTGGTACACAATATTTAATTGACTGATCTACGTGTATTGGAATTTAAACATATTTTAATTTGATTAACCTTTTACATGTAATTAATTAACAATCTAATTTCAAATATTATACCTTTATTTTTTTAATATGTGAAATCCTTTTGTGAACTTTTCACAAGTTTTCACTCTCACACAATCTGATTGTTGTATATTATAAAAACATATTTACAATTATTTTGGTAGGATGATTCTGAACGTGTTGATGGAGTTTTTCGAGTACCTGTGATACCAGGAAAAGGGCCACTGCCACAAACTTTTGTTACAAATGAATACATAGTAAGTTCTTTTAACATTTCATATTAGTTCATTATCATTACCATTTAACATCCTTTTTCTATGCTGGCATTAGTTGGACAATATGACAGGATCCAGCAAGCTACAAGGCTGCACTAAGTTCCAGTCCATACCAGTTTTGGTATGGTTTCAACAGCCTGGTATGGTTCCTACAGCCTGGTGTGGTTCCTACAGCCTGGTATGGTTCCTACAGCTTGGTATGGTTTCAACAGCCAGGTATGGTTTCAACAGCCAGGTATGGTTTCAACAGCCAGGTATGGTTTCAACAGCCAGGTATGGTTCCTACAGCCAGGTATGGTTCCTACAGCCAGGTATGGTTCCTACAGCCAGGTATGGTTTCAACAGCCAGGTGTGGTTCCTACAGCCTGGTGTGGTTCCTACAGCCAGGTATGGTTCCTACAAATGCCCTTCTTAATGCCAACCACTTTACAGTGTGTACTGGGTGCTTTTTTTCCCTTTTTTCTCATGTCACTGGCACTAGTGAGGTTACCTAGTAACTTACAAGACAGGAAAAGAAAGAAGCCCCAACCACCTCTAAATAGGGGAAGTATTTGAGAAGTTTAGGTGGCCATATACGAGTTGTTGAAAGTCTGGTATGATAGAACGACAAACACAGGTATCTTGTTATAGAGATACATGGCTGAATTAGATAAAAGGAAGGTAGTGATGGAATATCAGAGCAAACTCTCAAGGTACAAGGTGATCCTAAGAGGGGATATGAACAGTTGATCAGATGAAGGGGGTGTACTATGAGGGGGTTGTAATGGATGGTTAGAGATGGGGGTAGAGGTGAGTGTAGAAGGCAGTAAATAAGACTGATGGAAATACCAGTATGGAGAGTTACCTTTTAATATTATAATCTACAAAAGAGTTGTAGATTGGTAGAATGATAAACAAAGGCAGCGAGCTGGCATCAAATGTTAGCACGACGGGTGAAATGCTTGTCGGTATTTCGTCTGTCTTTACGTTCTGAGTTCAAATTCCGCTGAGGTCGACTTTGCTTTTCATCCTTTCAGGGTCGATTAAATAAGTACCAGTTACGCTCTGGGGTCAATGTAATCGACTTAATCTCCTTGTCTGTCCTTGTTTGTCCCCTCTATGTTTAGCCCCCTGTGGGCAATAAAGAAATAAGAATGATAAACCAAATGTATTGTAGCATTTAGCTGTATACATTTATGATCCAGGTTCAAATCTTATTTCTTTCTGGATCAATTACTGGTGTCACTAATTGATTATATCTGTGGCCTACATTTGAGATGTTAGAAATTAAATTATAAACTACAGGCAGAGGTGTGGTAAGAAGTTTGCTTCCCAACCATATGGTTCCGGGTTCAGTCCCCAGTCATACAAGCAGTGTCATTCATTTCCAATATTCTGCAAGAACATGTCTGGCCATAGAGAAATTATTACCTTGCTTGGAAACAGGTGAGTGTTGACAACAGGAAGGGCATCACACTGTAGATAATCTGCCTCAAATGAACTTTCAACCATGCATGCTCAGAAAAGTGGATGCTAAATGATGATAATGAGATAAAAGTCCATTGAAATATCAAGGTGTTTAGGTTCCTAAACACATTCAGCTGTTCTTGTGATATATCCTGTAATATTTACTAAAGTTTATTTCTATTTGATTTGTAGAATAAATACAGACCAACAAGGTATCGTAGAAAATTGCTTCATAGTGCACAAAAGCCTGTATTCTTTCAACGGACTCTTCTTCCAAAGGAAAACCCACACATGATGACACTGACGTTGTTGCCAAGTGCAACACCCGGTACAGTCGATGCCTCATTCCTTCCTGTAAATAATCGGACTAGTACTGTGATTCCTACTAGGGATGTTTCTTCTTTGTCTAATACTTACACTACTCAGGTATTAACACAGCCAATTGTAAGTACTCTTTCTGTACACAACCAAAACAGTCCTGTGATAGTGCAAGGAACAGTGCAGACTTCAGTTGGACTAGCTGCATCAAACACTTCTTCAGCTTCTATGTCTGCAGCAACTGCTGTTGTAACCAATTCATTCAACACAGGTAAGAACAATAACTTGGTTTTCTTTCTTAAACTTTGTTTCACTTACACAATACCACACACTCACACTTGTGCCTGTATTTTATACCACTTGGCAACTTCATCTACACCGAGATGAAATCTTCAAGCGGTTTAAATGCACACATCCCCAATATCCAAGTGGCTTGAAAATGTCAGCAGAAGGGCACCCAGGAGTCATGACCTGGATGCAACCCAGCCCCCTTAAAGTATGAGAAGTTAAGGGTCAAAATACTTGCCACAGGTGGGTTTCTTTGAAGACCTGCTGCTGTGAGTTTCTTACCATATTGTCTCATGAGTTTCTTACTATATATATTGTTCCTAACAGATATTTTACCCGTTTCATTCTCTCCTTTCTTTTCATCCACTTCACCCCCCTTTTTTTTGTCCTTGTCACTCTCACTCATTTTCTTTTTTCCCCATCTATTTCTATCACTGATTGTTTTGAGTTACTCTGTCTTTGCTTGACTTGCTAGAAACAGCAGCCAAATCCTCTTCGAATCACATCCAGTTCTTCTAAATAAAGAAAACAAAACAAAAATAAAATACAGAATATAGTTTTAGAGACCTGAAAAAGGGAAATGGAATACTTATGGCTGAAATGCTTGTCATATCAGAAGCAATTTACTTCCTTGTGAAAATACCTCTGCAGATATTCCAATCAACATTTGAGCATGGCTGTTGCCAGTACCGCCTGACTGGCCCTCGTGCCAGTGGCATGTAAAAGCACCCACTACACTCTCTGAGGGGTTGGCGTTAGGAAGGGCATCCAGCTGTAGAAACTCTGCCAAATCAGATTGGAGCCTGGTGTTGCCATCCGGTTTCACCAGTCCTCAGTCAAACCGTCCAACCCATGCTAGCATGGAAAGCGGACGTTAAACGATGATGATGATGATGATGATGATGATTAATTGTCACAACTTCTTATAATTAAAACTTGCCAGTATCATTTCTTAGCATCCTTGATATATTATGTTAATAATTCATAGCATAACCACTCAGTTGTTGTTTTTTAGCACCAAATGAACCGTGAAACCTTTGATCAAAGAAATTCTAACTTTAACCAAATTGCTCTTTTAGAGGTCTCTAGAATATCCTCTATTTCTTTCCTTGCTTTTATATACAGTGGAATGAGATTTGAGGGAGATAAGGCTGCTGAAGCTAATAACATGTCAAGTAACTGCAAAGAGGCTACCTTAACTTGTAACCAACAAAGTATTTGTAAAATATGATCGGTTTTCTGATACTGGATGCTTATTGCATATTTTCACTTAAACAAAAATTTCACTTGTAATTTTCTTTTCTGTTTGTACAACTAAAAGAACATTCAGTGCTAGTAGTCTAGCCACATAAATCTAATATTTCAACCAATTGTACTATGGTCTAACTTCTCAGAGTTTAATGTGGGTGTGGGTGTGGTATTAGCATGCGTGAACAATGTGATAAAGATGAGCTGGGAGAAAAATTAGGTATAAGAGGAGTGTGATGTGTGCAAGACCAAAGATTGCATTCGTATGGGCACATGATGTTCAAGGAGAATAACAACAGACAGAGTAAAGGGCTAGGCACAGGTGTAGCTGTGTGGTAAGAAATTTGCTTCCCAACCACATGGTTCCAGGTTCAGTCCCATTGCGTGACATCTTGGTCAAGTATCTTCTGCTGTAACCTCAGGTTAACTGAAGCCTTGTGAAAGGATTTGGTAGGTGGAAACTGAAAGAAGCCTATCGTATATATTTATATACATATACTAATATATATCTGTGTTTGTCCCCCACTAGTGTTTGACAACTGGTGTTGATGTGTTTATATCTCCATAACTTAGCAGTTTGGCAATAGAGATCAATAGAATAAGTACCAAGTTTAAAAGGAAATGCAGGTGTTGATTCATTTGACTAAAAATTCTTCAAGGTGGTGCCCCAGCATGGCCACAGTCTAATGACTGAAACAAGTAAAAGATAAAAGATTAATGCCAGGGTATGAATGCAGGAGAAAAGTGTGGAAGAACAAGACGTGGATGGAAGTGATAAAAGCTGATCTCAGAATGTTGAGTCTTACTGAAGAATGCAACAAATGCTGAGATGCTGTGTGTTGAAAAGGATCTGTTCAACCCATACAAGCATGGAAAAACAGATGTAGATATTATGGTGATGTTGCTGCTGCTACTGCTAATGATGATGATGATGATCATCATCATTTAATATCCTCCTTCCATGCTGGTATAGGTTGAACAGTTTGACAGTAGCTGGTAAACCAGAAGACTGTGCATAGCTCTGCTGTCAGCTTTGGAATGGTTTCTATGGTTGGATGCCCTTCCTAACACCAACCACTTCATAAAGTGTACTGGGTGCTTTTTGCATGGTACCAGCAGCTGTGGGGTCACCAAATATCTTACAAGATGAATCCCTCAACTTAGGTAGGAGTCATATTGAGGTAGGTAGCTTAGTTCCATGTGATATCACATTAGAATATGAATAGAGGGTCAGGAAATAGGTGTTTTGCAGTAGAGGTGATGCTTGGCTACCCACCAGTTGGAAAAGGCGAGAGGGAGAGAGAAGATGGTGAAAAATGGTGATGTTATTGTTGAAAACAGTGCAAGTTAAACAGTTACAAAGGTGACAATCAAAGCTGAATTAGAAGCATTATCAAAAAGTTGTGAAAAATCAATGGTGCCACATTGAGCATTTTTTTTCTTTATGCAAAAGAAAGAAATTATTTATAACATGGAAAATATTTGTCATGATGTCATGTCAAAAATTTCTTTGCAGTCTTCAATAATGAAATATTTGTTTTATTTTAAAACGTATTTAAAAATGAAAGAACTATGAGACCTAAAGTTGGTTGGCATTAAGTCACTCACTAATGCTCTCCAGCTTCAGACATGCTGTTTGCTTCTTCACTCTGTATCCTTTGCTGACACTGCTATTGTGGCCTCTGTTCCTCAAACTAGCTGGTCTTGTACTACCTCCGCTCAGGACCATCAGTATAGAAAGTATATTCACTTGCTGATAATGTATCCAGTTTTGCTGAAGAAGAATACTTTTGAATTGTTTTTAACTAGATGTAAAACATTATTTGTAGTCATATGCTACTTCATGAAAGCCTAAAGAGACCTAATAAGGTTGAAACTGGTATCTTAGTTATTTATTGTAGGACACCTCACAGACCATATTAAGCAAACTATTTCTACCAAAAATAAGAAAAATAATCTTAACCACCCTAAAACATTATTTCTTGACTACTCTAAAAATTATATTTTAACCATCTAAAAAACAAAAAGAAATGCAGAATAGGCACTGGAGTGGCTGTGTGGTAAGAAACTTGCTTCCCAGCCATATGGTTCCGAGTTCAGTCCCACTGCATGGCACCTTGGGCAAGTGTCTTCTAGTATAGCCTTGGGCTGACCAAAACCTTGTGAGTGGATTTGGTAGACGGAAACTGAAAGAAGCCCGTTGTATATATATATATATGTGTGTGTTTGTGTTTGTTCCCCCACCGTCACTTGACAACCAATGTTGGTGTGTTTATGTCCCCGTAACTTAGCAGTTCAGCAAAAACGACCAATAGAATATGTACTAAGCTTACAAAGAGTAAGTCCTGGGGTCAGTTATTTTGACTAAAGGCACACAGTCAAATGACAGAAACCAGTAAAAGAGTAATCCCATGCCTAATTGACCTGTTGAGGATCATTTGGTAAAACAGAAATTGTTGAGCATCAACATGATATATGTTTTGGTAAATTATATTGTGAGTTCAAATTCCAGTCAGGCTGACTTTACATTCCATTTTTCTAGGGTCAGCAAAATGAATACTAGTTAAATAATACTGGGGTTGTTTTAATCATCCTGTACCCATGAAGGTAGCGTTGCCAAGTCTGTTCGCCATTTAAGAACACAGGAATTTATAAAATACATGTTTTGCATTATTCCAATATCGTAGTTGTGGCCAGTGCCTCCTGACTGGCTCTCAGCCGGTGGCATGTAAAAAGCACTATCCAACCAGACTCCAGTTTGATTTGGCATAGTTTCTATGGCTGGATGCCCTTCCTAACGCCAATCACTTTAGAGTGTTTTGGGTGCTTTTGCACAGTGCCACACTGGCGCTTTTATGTGGCACTGCACAGGTACTTTTATATGGTGTCATATGGGCATTTTTATGTGGTGCTGCATTGGCACTACACAGATGCTTTTACATGGCACTGCCATGAGTGCTTTTCACCATCAAAGGAACCAGTCATAACATTTCTGCTGTGGAGTACAGGTCTTCTCCATATTATCCCCGCTACCACCACCATCACTCATTATTTCTTACCTCACAAACTCTCTACTAAGTATTTACATTGTCCTTCCTCTCCAGAACTGCATCTTTCCTCTGGAATTTCCTTCCTTCTACTTGGCATTCGGCTACAACACTTGAGCATTAACTGAAATCAATCTTATTTATTCCTTGTGTTTCAAATCTGAGAGGATCTAAAGCGGTTTGTCCCTGGCAATGCTTTAACATTTTACAATAGTTGTGATGTATTTATCTTTCTTTAAGACATAAAGGATTAATTAGAGGAACTTAACATTCAGCAATGGAAATTTTTAGTACTTAATTCCTTTACAACAATTTGTTCTCCATTACATTTTTATATATAGAAACCTCTGAGACAATGATTCTGAACTGCAGCTCCCAGAGCCATATGCAGCCCTCAAGCTTCCTTCTAATGGACCCTGATGGTTTTCCTTCTATAAATATAATTATTTCTTTAACTGACTTGTGTTTTACTTTGTTTTGTGCAAGGCCCCTAAGAAAATCCAGGTTTTGGATCTGGCCCAGACATTAAAAAAGGCTGAGAACCACTGTTCTTATGAAGTAGCTTTCAGTGAATTAGAAATAGCAATTAAATCTAATTTCCTTCAAATCATTCCATACCGTTGTTAAAAAAGAAAGAAAGAAACATATTAGATAAAATAGTCATTCATACACACCTTGAGCAAATTCCATTGATCAGCACTTACCTGGAATTAGTCAAACAATGAGTTTGCTGTATTGTCTAGTTAGCTTATTTATTGTTTTGGTATAATATAATGTATTTTTTGCTATGTCTTGCACATTCTTTTGCTGTTGATTCAGCAGAATTATAGTGCACACATCAAGGCCAATAAAAGACATGTATGCTATTGCTTACAGGGTGTTCAGGCTAAATTTGAGTTTGCATCAAGGCAACAGAGAACATCATATCCCATTCAACAAGAAAAGTATATTTTTTTAAAAACCAAAGAATATCAACTAGTTTATAGCTGGCCTAAAGATGGCTCTGGAATTTGGCACATGTATTCTTCTCTGTGTCCATGGGAAGATCTTTGAACACCAGCTCAGCTTTGGTGTTGCAAGCAGAGTGGCTGGTGTCTTTCTCTACTGTGGCTCACACATAATAATCCCTGGGTTTACAATCGGAGGAATTAGGAGACCAGAAACTGGGGCTGGTGAAGTCATAGAGATTCTTGGACAACCACTTTTCACTCTTTCCAGTGGTATGATAAAGAGCTAAATCCTACTGCTACACGTATGGTCTTCCAACAGCTTCACATAGCTTTCTGAATTGTGTTCAGAGAGTGAGGCAGCATGATGTTTCCCTCACTGGAGACACATCCAAAGACCACCACAGCAAACTGTGGTGGAACTTAGTTTTCATGATATATGGGACTTTGTATGGATTGTAGGCAAGCTACCTTGTTCTGAATGTTGTGCAACTGATCCCAGCAGAAGTTCTTTGCATCTGAGAAGAACCAGATTATCCTTGGCTCAACCGGATGCTTTGGATAGTTGAGGAGCTTCTTTGCCTTTGTCAAGCAGTTCTCCTTGGCATTGGCAGTCAGAATTTGTCCTTTGTGCTTTTTGTATGAGTGGTAGCAAACGTCCTCACTCAGGGTCAGCTTCATGGTAGCAATCCTAATGCCCATCTCTTTCACCAAAGCCTAGACTCCCTTGTTTAGGGTTTCTGCCACCCTATTGTACGGTTACTGAATGAATTCTGGTATGTGGACACAGTTACAGCACCTGCTATGTCTCTTCCTGTTGGCCATGGCTTCATAGTCTCTGCTGCAGCTGTCCATGTCACATCTTAGACCCCTTACAATGTCCACAGAGCATTGAGCAGTAGTCATGACATTGGCATTTTGATATCTGCTGCAAATCATGATACAGGTAACTCTCTTCCTGTATTCAGATGGCTTCCAGTCCTCCATGTCAACTGACCTTTTTTCAACTACAACTTTAATCTTTATGCTTGAACACCCTGTATAGCTCATCTGCTTCAAAATCCAATATTAAAAAAAAAAAAAAGAATTATTTAATGTTCTCTTGAAGTTCATAAATTCTTAACTTGTATATACCCCTGGTTGCATTTTCATAACGCAAAACCTGCTCCTACTTGTTTGGACATAAACTCACAAGGAAGCATCTGATTGAGCATACGAAATGTTCAGTTGGTAGTCAACACCCATAGCTAACAGTTGCATACTGTTCTTCTCTTCCAGATTGTGAAAGCTCACCATAAAGTCTAATCTAAATACAGTAAAATTTTAAGACTTCATTTTTTATGGGCATATATGGGTTAAGAGGCCAATAATATACAATTCTTGCTGGTAGGAACAAAGTTTCTGAAGTGGATAGAGAAATTTGAAGGATTGCTTTGGTCCAATGGTAGAATGTCCATCATTTTAACATTACTGTCTCAAGTCCTCGTGCTCATCAAGCCAGCTACTCGGCTTCCATGGTGCATAAGTGACCAAGATCACAACATTCCCTCAGAGCAAAACACCAGTCCATCACAGTGATACTCATTTACAGCTGAGTGGGCTGGAGCAATGTGAAATGAAGTGTCTTGCTCAAGAACCCAATGCTTCACCCAGTCCAGGAATTGAAACCACAATCTTATGATCATGTGTACTACATCCTAATGTTGCAATAGTGCAGCTATTCAACCCTGTATAAATACAGTACAGTTTTTTTTTTTTTTAACAGTATCTTCAATTCTTTGTTCTTGAGGGCTCAGAAAATTTGCCAACATATGGTTTTTATTACTCAAGATGTTTTAACTCATACTGTTTCAGGATTGTGTTAAAACTTTTATTTTGTTTAGCTTTGATTATTATTGGGTTGTCAAATAAATTAGTTCATTTTTTCCCCATTCATTTTAATCCTGAGTTTTCATTAACTGTTTCCACAAATCAGTCAAATTATATATTCTTTTTCATCATTCATGAATTCTTGCCAGCATTCCACTAGTTTGTCAATGCTTTGATGGTTGAAATCACCAGATCTTGACTTGAAAAATTCATTGAGCCACATTTTCTGCTCCATGTTGTTGAACAAAATGCTACACAGACTGTTGACCAGTGACCAGAAAAGATGATAAACTGAAGGTGCTATACCAGGAGAATACAATGGGTGTAGAAATTCTTGAGATCTCCACTCACATTTTTGGTCTGATTGGCAACGTGGAAATGAGTGTTGTCATGTTGAAGAAGCATGCCATGTCAATGTTGACTGGTAGCGATATCACGAAAACATCCTATCCGCTAGGCTAATTCCCTAGTGGATTGGCATGGATCCTCATGGATGAGCTTGTCCAATTGATCTTCATTGAATTGAACTAGTTGACTATAATGCAGAGGGTCTGTGAGGTCAAATTCCTCTTTCTTGAAGTGTAAAAATCATTTCTGTGCAGTTCTTGCAGTAATAGTACCTTCTCAGTACAAATGCCTCAAACAGCTTTGGCAGTTTTGTAACCTTGATTGAAAGCAAAGAGAAGCAGGTGTCAAAAATGTTAATTTTTGTTTTTTCTACTCTGTCATCATATGTCTGAAAAGAGATAAAATTTATTCAAATTTCAAAAACGATAAACAAAATCTGTAAAAGAAGAATAGAGCTACAAAAAGATACATAAAACATTATAATAAAGACTATTTTTCAATCAACATTGAAAAGGAACAAAAGGATTTATCTAACAACCCAATATATTTTTTTGGCTTCTCTTTGACTCTGTTCTTTGCAATTAAGGAGTAATTTTAATATAAGTAAAACTGTTCAATACTGATCAGTTGTTTTGCATTTTATCTCTGTCATCAACTCAGCTTGTGTCTGTCCTCCAGAAAGATAGGGTGGTGAAGCAAACTATCCCAAGCGCTCATTGTTTAAAGGTTCTGGAAATAGTTTCATCTCTTCACTGTTTCTTAATATTTTATCATCATCATCATCATCATCATCATCATCATCATCATCATCATCATCATATCAAAATCAAATATTCATTAAGTGAGCTTATAAAACACACACACACATGGCTAAATTACTAAATGATATTTGAACTTACTCAGATGTGAACTGGCAACACCTATAGATTGTTTTCAGCATCTTCACAGATGGTGAGGCGAAGTAAAGAAGTCATCTTCTGGAGACATGCTTGCAACAGTGTGGACTTTACTAAAATACTTCAATGGCCAAGTGATGGTATTAAGCAAGACAATGATTAATCCAATGATAGGAATGGTACCCTCGATAGGTTATCATGCAGCTATTATTTGTCAAATTTCACTCTTAAGGTTTTGGTCAATCCAGTGCTGTAGTACAAGGTGCTTGCCCAGGATGCTAGGCAGTGGGACTGAAACCAAAATCACCTCGTAGTAAAGCCAGGTTTTTAACCACACAGCAACACCAAATTTGAGATGCAACAATACTTAGAAATTTTCTGTTTTAAATTTAAAAAGAAATAATAAGATGGAAAAATTATACTTAAAAGTTCAGAATGATGTAATTATTCATTATTATTGTTATTGTTTAACCTCAGGGCTGCCTTAATTGTGTAGACTTGTAATCAAAAGGGTTCCAGCTTTGAATCTCCCACCTTTTAATCAATGTATTTGGGAGGGTCTACATTTACCAATGTGTCCTTTTTTTGTTACTGTTTGACCTTTGCCCTCTTCCTCACTATGGTATTGATTCAATGGAACTATAATCACAATATACCAGACAAGTTGCTTGACCATGTAAAAAGTTTGTTTGTTGGTATGACTCAGTTTAAATATTCAATTTTCAAACTGTCATTAATAAGAAAATTGACTGTGGCTATGTGGTAAGAAGTTTGCTTCCTAGCCACATGGTTCTAGGTACAGTTCCACAGTGTGGCACCTTCTGCAAGTGCCTTCTACTATAGCCCCAGGCCAACCAAAACCTTGTTAATGATTTGGTTGATGGAAACTGAAAGAAGCCTGTTTTGTGTGTGTCCAGTAACTTAACAGTTCAGCAAAAGTAACCAATAGAATAAGTCTCAGGCTTTAAAAATAATTTAAGTACAGGGATTGATTTGTTCAACTAAAACCCTTCAAAGTGGTGCCCCAGCATGGCTACAATCCAGTGACTGAAAGAAGTAAAAGATAAAAGATTCATAATCTCAATTCTGTTTTATCTTGTTGGGTTTTTTGGGGGGTTTTTTTAACAATTTTTTAAAGATTCTTTTTATTTTTTTCCAGCAATAACTACTGGTTTGTCAAATTCTTCAACATTAGCAGTTAATACCAATTCTTTATCAGTGAAGTTACCAGTTGGTGTACCTACTTCAGTGGAAGTTCCATCTCAAATTTCAACCACTCCTCAAGAAATGGTAACAGTTTATGACATAATCTTTTATTCTTTTTCAGAATGTTCCTCTGGATGTCTTATAACCAGGCATTCCGTTCATTAATTTAATTTTGTTTCTATTGTTGTTGTTGTTGTTCCTCATATAGGCTCTGATTGTGAGGATTTATGAGCAAAAACCTTCCGACCTTGACCATCATGTAATTTTTCCATATTTTTTTGTATATGTAGAACTACACTGTCCAATGAATCCTTCTTTAAAGCATAGCGTGTTGTTTGAGGGAGGTTTCTCTGTTATTTTTAGTAGTGTGAGTGATCACTTAGAGGCACCCGCTTTGGTAAGTTATCTTTTCTTTTGAAAAAAAAAAAAAAGGTGCAAACATGAAAATTGGCACATTGTGGGGGGACATAAGAGTAGATCAAGAATGAAATGGTTGGATAATACCCATGGTCTCAGTTGGGAATCCAGTTAGAAAGTGTAATGATGGTTTTTTTTCTGATAGGACCCTTTGAAAGAGATGCCTGAGGAATCTATTCCTACATGTGGCAAGAGACCTAGGAATAGACCAAGAATGAAACAGTCAGATAATAGTACCGCCGGGCGTTAAGGTCTTGGGTCCCAGGGGACATAGGATCAATTAACCAGTTTCTTTAGCATATAAGATCACAGCATTCCTTTTGAATAGCACTTTTTCATTCATTAAATTCACTCCACCCCCATCGCCCATTCCCCTGCCCTCGCTACCCCCCATACACTCTTGCATCCTCTACCCACTTGTATTCCTGGTTCTTCTCCCCGCATTCACTTCTTTTCACCTCATTACCTTTGAGTGCCCACACATACACCTCAGCACCTTCCTATTTCCTAAAACCTGTTCTGCTTAGATGCCTTCTCTCATACTTTACCCCCTCCCCCCCTATCTCCTTACATGGTAACTTCACTACTGCTGATGGTACAAAAAAAAAAAAGGCACTCAGAGGTTGGCATTAGGAAGTGCATCCAGTTGTAAAAACCAAAACTTGCTTTGGTGCACAATGCAGGTTTTGGACATTCAGATTCTGTCAAACCATTTAATTCATGCCAGTATGGAATATGTGTGTGTGTATGTGTGTATAAATTCCATCTGCTCATGGTGAGATGCATGTTTCTTGGACAAACTGAAGTGGGCAGGGGCCCAAAAAATGGTTGAGAAATACTCTTCTCACTCATGCTTGCATAGATTAAAAGACATAAAAATGAAACAATTTAATTGGAATAAATGACCGGGAATTATTGAGAAGTATTATTAGCTAGTGTTCAGTGGCAAACCAGAAGTAAAACTGATTAAGATGATTAGCTTAAAACTGATATTAACAGAGACACTAACCTTAAATTCAAAATAAAATAATATCAGGAATTCAAGGTAACTAGTAATGGTCTGCATTTTTTGGCTCATTTATTTGTTCTGGCCCTGGTTCATCCTATACAAGCGAAGGGGAAAATATTCATGTTAACAGTTAAAGAGTATTCATATTTTAGCTTAATGTTATGTGAGTGTGTCGCGAAGCAAAAAATTAGCTAAGATTCTCTCCATTCCACTCTAGTCAACTCTGATTGATCAAAACTGTGATCAAAGACATTTTTATTTATAACTATTCTTTTTTTTTTTTTTTTTTTAATGATAAGAGTTGGGATGTTACGGAAGTTTGGCTGCTATTTCTAGTAAGTCAAATAGAAGCTCGTTCATTGGCTTGTGTGTGTATATATATATATATTTTTTTTGCTGGTATGGGATGAACCTGAACAAATAAATATGGATCTGTTGGATGGTTTTGTAGTCCATGGATTAAATTTTTCTGTTTGTAATGGTTTACACAGAGAAATCTATGATCGACCATATAATTTACTAAGAGCCATTTTCAACTATTTTCACAAGATAGCCACAAAATAGGTCCTCTTTACCTGAGTTTAGTTCAATATTGGTCCAAACAAAATATTTCTTATGTTCCTGTTAATGCGCATTAAATAGGTCACGGTAACATATTTTCTAAATTTTAATAATATTCTGAACAGTAAGGTATTTATTTTTGTCTCATTATATTTCAAGTTCAAGCTACCTTTTGAATTGACTTTTAGTGATTATGACTACTCACGGTGTCCCCATCAATATCGGAAAAAGTTGGAATTTATATGTAACCCTTATAACAGTGAATGCTGCTGAAGGCACTCGAGGGTTAGATGGTGGTGTTAAAATGAACAAGAAAAAGTCTACCCTCTAAAAGCAAAAATTCCTTTAGATGGTTTCCAGCTATTAAATTTCAATCACTGGGCTTTTGTAAAACCGAGGCTGTTGTAGAAAAGTTTTAATCACGCAACCATGTCAGTGTTTGTATGAGAATCAAATCGATGCTTTGTATATATATTCTGGGTTATGTTGATGACAATGAGTATTATGAAAGCAACTAATTTCAGTTTATTGTCTCTCTCTCTTTCTCTTTCGGAGATTAATCATGGATATTAAAGGAGTGACTGAAATAAAAAGGAAAATATAAAGTACTAAAAAAACTGTTTGAAAGAAAAATAAATTTTGATATTTTTAATAGGTTTAATTCCATTCCAAAAACATGAACACCCAGAATTTGAAAAGAGCATTGTCTCTTCAAGTGCTGCTTCTTGTTGCACTTTCCTTGCATAGTTCCAGTGTCTGTTAGGGGCTCTAGAGAGAAAATGTTTCTTGGCAGAAGCCCACTGTGATTAAGAAAGGGCTTTTAATGGTGCAATACAGGTACCTCACTTGCTAGCATGCTCACTCAAATTACACCCTCACCATTTTAAAAAAGGAAAGGATACAGTTTAAATAAATTTTGATACAGTGTCTAAAAATAAGACTTGAGGGTAATACTTAGAACATTGTGGTCAGCGGAGTCTAATCATTCAAAGTTGACCTCAGATTAGACAAAAGCAAGGACCTTGCTGAGAATGGGCATCACAAAAGTTATTTGTAGGGGTTAGTTACAATAATGAGCCATTGTTTTCTCTTTTACCCCAACCCACTCCAAAAGCCATTTTTTTAAAGCCATTGAGCGAGGTCATTGCCAGTGCCACTGGACTGGTTCCCGTGCAAGTGGCACATAAAAAACACCTTTTTGAGTATGGCCGTTGCCAGACCGCCTGACTGGCACGTAAAAGCACCCACTACACTCTTGGAGTGGTTGACGTTAGGAAGGGCATCCAGCTGTAGAAACTCTGCCAAATCAGATTGGAGCCTGGTGTAGCCTTCTGGCTTGCCAGTCCTCAGTCAAATCGTCCAACCCATGGAAAGCGGACGTTAAACGATGATGATGATGATGATGATGATTGATCTTCCTGGTCTTAGAGGGCCTGCAAAAACCCAGAGCATTGCTCTTTCCTACTGAAAATAAAAGAAATAATAAAGTAACACTCTTGATGGAGTTGTTTTGTCTTCAGTTTCGCACATCAACAAAACTCCTAAATTCTTTCTTTTCTACCTATAAAAAAAAACCGGAAGAACCCCACTTTTCTGTTCACTTTAGCACCACCACTATTTGCTGGAGTTGAAGATGTTAGTAAAGTTAGTCTCAGGTAATGTATCTTAGAGCTAGCTGCTATTCTCATTGAGTTCTTCACTTTTTGTACTTCTACTGGGATTTATCCCAAAGTATGGAAACATCTTAAAGCATGTGCCATAATGAGTCCTCCTCCTCTTCCTCTCATCTTCTTCTAAAGCTGCTTTCCATGCGGCTTGACTGAGGACTGGCAAGCCTGGAGGCTGCACCAGACTCTGATCTGATCCTCTTTGAGTAAAAATGCAGAATTTATGAAATTACATTCTGAGTTTCTTTTATATTTCTCTGTACAGATTTCACTGATGAATACCAGTTCAACTACAACAGATACCTCTGCAACCACTTCTTCATCGGGGACCAAATTAGGTTCTTCTCCTCCGAATATTTCTACACTGTTTGATATTTCTTTATCTGACGTTTCTATGTGTAAGTATTATTGTTCTTAATGTTGGCATTGACATTATTGTGGTCAGAATTATAAGAGCATCAATATTTACATTCTGAGTTCAAATTCTACACAAGTTGACTTTGTCTTTCTCTCTCTCTCCCTATAACATCTATTTCATCTAACTACCACACCACCACCAATAAAAGCCATTATGTATTACATATGCATGACCACAAATATATCAAACATATTTGTTTATATGTATATATATGAAAATACCGGGTTTTTTGTTGATGCTGTTTTTTTTTGTTTGTTTTTTTAACAACACAAACATCTGTATGTACATCAATCAACATGTTGAAATGTAACTCCCTTTTTGGGACATTCTTCCCTGATTAAATTAACCAGTTTCAATATGAAAATTTAAATTAATTTAATTTCTGTAATTGAACTAATTGGATATGGAAACAGCTGTAGGACTGGAATTTCATTATCTGGATTTGAATGTCCTTGAATAAACTGATGTCTCCATGTCAATTTCTCCATTTTCTTCTTTTTCTCATTCATATATATATATATATATATCAACAATTTCTGTGAGAGCGTAGTATGCATCCATCTCATCAGAAGATATCTCCTGTCAACTGATCCGAAACTTTTTAAGCCATATGGAGTTGAGTCAAACTGTTATTAAAAATTATATATATAATACAGTTTCCATCTACCAAGATCATTCACAAGACATTGGTAAGCCTAGGGCTATAGAAGAACAGACATTTTGAAGGTGCTGGTCAGTGGGATTGAACCTAAAACCATCTGACTGCAAAGTGAATTTCTTAACCACACAGCTACACCTACAAAAAATCTTAAACCTTTTGTAGACATTTGTCTTAAATTTGGTTTAAATGCACAAGTTTCCAATATCCACGTGGTTTAAAGTATCAGCAGAAGAACACCCAGGGGTCATGACCTGGATGTGGCTCAGCCCCCTTAGAAAACTTTAAGGTCTGAGACATTTGCTTGAGTGGGGTTTCTTCTCTGAAGACCTTTTGCTGTTCAGCTCTCTTTAGAGTTTCTTACCACAAATTTTGTCATAATGTAACTGATATTGCCAAATAATTCTTTGTTTTTGATAAGAAATTTGTATAATGACATCAATTGTAACTTATTTTACAGCCATGCTAGAAGGTTCTGAGGCAAAAGCGCCAACCACTGACAGTGGTTTGACTACACCTCCTTTGAGTACAGAATTTAGGAGCCAGACTAGTCCTTATTACAGTCCCTTTAAGTTCAACTCAGATAATAACTGGATTCTTGGAGAAGTAAGACATTTTATTATATTGATGATGAGGGTTTGAAATTATTCTTTTTCAAATAGTTTTTCATTCATACATATTCAAATTCAAAATTGTTTATTTGATCATAAATTATTTCAAAACATGATTTTTCTTTTACAGTTACAAAAGATATTTAAAATAAAAAAGAAATGTATTGGATTAAGGATCATAAATGAATGCCATTTAAAAATAACATTAAAAGAATTTATTATTTCACTCAGTTCAATCTTGATTAAGCAAAACTTATATCCAAAGGGATTCCAGCTCTTGTCTTCTTTTTTTTTTTTTTCTAAGATAGTAGTGTGTGATTTGGGTACTATTTCTGGTTAAGCAATCCCATTGAGTAGAGGCGCATTGCTCAGTGGTTAGAGTGTTGAACTCATGATCATTAGATTGCGGTTTCAATTCCTGGACAGGGCAAGGCATTGTGTTCTTGAGCAAAACACTTCATTTCGTGTTGCTCCAGTCCACTCAGCTGGCAAAAATGAGTGATCCTGCACAGACAAGCATTCCATCCAGGGAGGAATTTGTATACACCAGAGAAACTGGGCAAACTGACTGTATGCTCCTTATGGAGTAATGTGGACTAACCAGTCCCATCAAGGTTTTTATATTGTTTCATCACATGTAGGAAGTTACTTTTCTGTTAATGATAGCACCAAAATATCAACTGATAATGTGGCCATCATATTATCAGTTACCATCTTGACTCGACCTCAGTTTTGTTTTAACTGGTGTTATTTGTGCTAAACTTATATACATTATATATTTATTCTTTTACTTGTTTCAGTCATTGGACTGTGGCAGGGCCTGAGGGGTTTTTGTCTGGATCCCATAAATTAATTGTGACTTTTTTCCTGAGTTTATTACAAGTCACTGTTTCTGCATATCTTTAAAAGACATAACAACAATTACTACTTTGGTCTTCAGCATTAAATTGGCATGGATTGTTTTTTTTTTTTTCCTGTTAGAATTTAGGGATTTCATCAGCGAGTACTTTCAAACTAATAATGCGTGAAATTACTCTTGCTTAGTCTTTCCTTCCCAAAATATTGGTGCTGTAGAAATCTCCTTCTCTTCATGTCTTTCCCACTGGTGTTGACTTACAAAGGTTTCAGAAGGTTAATGGCATCAGTCTCACAAGTCTAAGAGGGCCTGCAAAGGCCGTCGGCACTCTTTCTTAAGACTCAACATATAAAAGGGGGAGAATGACTTATAACCAACAATTTTTTTAATATAGGTTATTATGACCCATATTATTTCTAAATATATACTGCCACCGTTTCAATTAATTTTGAAAATGAAGAACAACTTAATAAAATAACTGCCATTATTTAACAGGTGTTTGGAACATAAATTTTGTTGGAAGTTTATAATAATTTAGATCAGTTTAAGATAGAAATCCCCTCTACATATTACCAACATTTTTTAATCAACTCTGAAGTGATGATAATTTGATTTCTGTAGAATTTTAATTTGTTTTGAAAGGGAATATTTATGTTCCATGGTATGAAAAAGTGTGTGTAACTATTTTGTTTATTTATTAATTTCTTGTCTTGACTTCACTTTTTTTTTTTTTTTTTTTTTTTTTTCTTTCCATTTTCTCATTTTTTTCTTTGTGTTGCTAACCTGGTGTGAAAGTAATAAACAAAAAAAAAAGAATTTCAAGAAAATTTTATGAATACAATTGCAGCATGGAAGGTGTTTATAAACCATTTAAAATAACACACAAAAACCGTTAGATTCACTTCAACATTTAAATTTAATTTGTCAAAATATTTTCGTCGCTTTGAAACCGCGACCTGTTCACTGACAAAATTGTGTGCTGCAGAATGAATGATTTAACCCATTGTCTGTCCTGTTGAATCTCTGCATCATATATGATACACATTCCTAATTTTTTTTCAACCATAAGGGTTACTTGGGACTTATGAATGGAAAGCTTTATTAGAACATAGGGCTAACTAAAAGTCTGAAAACAACTATAGACATTTAAGGACAAACTTATTAAAAATGCTTTGGACAGGCAAAGGATTAAAATTAGTTTCATTGTTTTTTATTTGATATATTGAAAGAAAGCATAACTTCTTTTTTTTTTGTTTTCAATAATGTGTTATGGTTTTATGCAAAGCATGTTGCCATTTTGTAAAATGGAATTCAAAGTATTGTCTGATATTTCTTTCAAGGTTCTACATGGAGTATTATAAGAAATATTGTACTAATTAAGTTATCAATCAAAGGACATGTTCACCTGTAATTTAATTGGATTTTTTTCTTTCACAAAATTGAGAAGAAGCTTGGTCGGTTACATTTAACATAAACAAACCATGCATTAATAAATCTGTTGTTCTCTTCTGTTTTAAATACTTTTATTATGCTTGTAAATTTGTCTCATGTTTGCAATAAAACCTTCCTTAATGTGGTTTTCATTTTATCTCTTTTCAGATGAGTGATCTCTCTCTTGGCAGCCTTCTGAATGACTCACCGATTAAGAGGGTTTCTACTTCTGAAACTTTGCCAAATAACACTGTAAGCACCACCAGCAACAGCAACAGCAACCTTACACTTAATAGTTTGTTCAATGATTGGTCTCGAGATTCTTCAACATCAAGAATGGATGTAAGTATCTTTATCTATCTATCTCTCTCTCTCTCTCTTTTTTTTTTTTTTACTCCTATTATGAAAACACAAGAAACAGAATTGCAGAAGAAAGCAGTAGAAAGATGCATAGATCGAATTAAAATATATTTACATTGGAGATGTGCTATTTCGTTCTTGCAAATAGACATTAAGAAGAATGTTGCTTTAAACCTTTCTTTCTTTTTTTTTTCTTTTTTTTGCCAATTAATTAGAAATTAATTTTTATTTTTGTTAAGAGAAATAGGAAAAAGGTTTAAAGGAATTAATGCCTTTATTAATGACAATAGGGGTTTCTTTTTTTCATTTAATGAATGGACCACACTAGTATGTATTAAGCATGTGATTCTGCTTGACAATGAAATTGGGAAATTTGCTGGAGCTTCTCATGCCTTGGAGAATTGCAAATTGGCTTATTGAAGAGAGCTTCTAAGCAGTTGTTTGACACATGAGGAATAACAGCCAAATCTTCCTCAAATCATATCCAGCTGGGTTTTAAATTTTGAATGACATATTGCATAATGTAACTGAACTGGAACATGTTTGAACCTGGGGCCTTTGGTTTGATCAGGATTGACCTGGGGCTGAACAACAACAATCATTAGCTTCTAATTAAAAGTGTTTGGGGTAAATAAGAGGAGAATCTACTAGTTTGAACGTCAACTTTCCATGCTGGCAAGGGTTGAATGGTTTGACATGGAGCTGTTCAAACACCAATTGTCTGTTGTGACATGGTTTCTATGACTGGATGCTCTTCCTGATGCCAACCACTTAACAAAGTGTGCTTTTTTATGTAGCACTGGCACCTGCAAAGGACAAGCCCGTATGTGTGGAAGACAGCGATTTCACTTAGCTTGACGTGTCTTGTCAAGTACAGCAGATCACCACATTTCCAAATCCCTTGTCATTTTCTCAGCAAGGCCTAGCATCTGAAGATCCTTTTTCACTACTTTGTCCTATGTTTATCTGGTTCTACCCCTTCCACAGGTACCCTCCACAATTAGAACTCGGTACTTCTTTACATAGCTGTCCTCATCCATATGCATCACATGGCTAAACCAGCACAGTCTTCTCTCTTGCACACATCACCTGATGCCTCTTATATCCAGTTTTCCTCTTAAATCATTTACACTCTGTTGTGTGTGCACACTGATATTACCCATCCAGAAGAGCATGCTAAATTCATTTCTTTCAATCCTTCACAAGTCCTCTGTAGTCAAAGCCCATGTTTCACTGCCATGTAACATAGCTTCATATACACAGGCATCATACAACCTGCCTTTCACTTTGAGGGAGAAACTCTTAGTTACCAACAAAGATAGAAACTCTCTGAATTTTGCCCAGCCTGTTCTTATTCTAGCAAATACACTTTCAGAACTTCCTCCACCACTGCTAACTTGGTCTTCTAGATAACAAAAGCTAACTACAACATCTAACGATCCTCCACCCCACCCCTAAGCATTTGAGGGAGTCTGTGCATTTAACAAATAATGTTTTCTGACAGCAAGACAGCAACAAAATACTTGTGTTGAATTTCAAACTGGTTTTTAAGCTGTTAATCTAATATTTTGTGAACTTGGTCGTTTCACTTCTTGCCTCTACTCTACATTGATTGAAGGATGAGCTTATCCAAGTCAGTGGGAGATTGAGCAACTTAAATATTGAAACTGAATATCTGAATTACTGATTAACTTTATCATGATTGCTGCCAGTTACTGCTGCTTTTAATGTCCTTTTTTCCGTGTTTCCATGGGCCAAACAGCACTTGTTGGAGCAAATTTTCTACAATCAAGAGCCTTTTGCACCTGCTTCCAACGAAGGTAATATTTCCCCATGGTCAGCTGTTTCCAAAGAAAATTAGAAACGAACAACACCACTTCTTTGACTGTGGTCCTCGTTTACAGTCATCACACAATGTTATGACAAGTGGTCCCAGACACACGCATGCACAGCAGCTTTTTTTAATTTCCATCTAATCCACTCACAAAGCTCTGATACCACACAATGGGACTGAAGCTCTAACTACATATTTGGGAAGTGGAACTTCTTAAACACGAAGCCATAAAAAATTAATTCAATTGATGCCGCTACAAAAAAAATAGACTTTTACTGAGACATTTTCGATAGTGAATTTTATTAGTTTGTCAACCAAAGATTGGTGAGGAAAACAAAAAGTTTTTGCTTTAGTAATGATGGACCAAATGAAATGAGGACACAGACTGTAGTTGACTTAGAATAGCCATCAAAATTTTGTGTTTATTTACATTCCAAACACCAGCTTAATAATGATGTATAATTCAGGAGAAATATGTTAACAAAAGGGTTATATAGGGGAACTTCACTGCTCTAAATGTGTAATTAATAAGTATTTCAGCAGCTTTGTATATCAGAGGTGAAGTCTTTCATCAACCAGGAAGTGGATATATTTCTTAATTGTGAAAATTATAGTAATATAAGTTAAAACAGTAGTCATTTTATCCTCCAAACTATTCATTAGTCGTGGATGTAGAATTCTTAAAATCTTCTTCATCATCATTATTTAACATCTGTTTTCCATGCATTGAGTGGTTCAACAGGAACTGATGAGCCAGAGGAGCATGCCTATGGCTTCTACAGCTGGGTTCTTTTCCTTAGGCCAACCACTTTTACAGAGTGTACTGGGTGCTCTTTTAAATGCCAACCATTTCACAAAGTGTGGAGGCTCCTATTTCAGGTCCAGTAATTTTGGCTAGAGTATTGTTGAATGGCAGTGAGTTTAAGTTTTCAGTTAGTGGTTATATAATTATGTTGATGATTGTATGTTTGTGAATGGGGTTTATTCATCATCATCGTTTAACGTCCGCTTTCCATGCTAGCATGGGTTGGACGATTTGACTGAGGACTGGTGAACCAGAAGGCTACACCAAGCTCCAATCTGATTTGGCAGAGTTTCTACAGCTGGATGCCCTTCCTAATGCCAACCACTCCGAGAGTGTAGTGGGTGCTTTTACGTGTCACCAGCACGAGGGCCAGTCAGGCGGTACTGGCAACGGCCACGCTCAAAATGGTGTATTTTATGTGCCACCTGCACAGGAGCCAGTCCAGCGGTACTGGCAATGATCTCGCTCAAATGTCTTTACACGTGCCAGGAAGGCGATGCTGGGTACAGGTGCCATCACGATTTCGCTTTCGCTTGCCCCAACAGGTCTTCGCAAGCTAAGTTTCGTGTCCAATGAAGGAGACAATGTCGGCATGGGTGCCAGTCGTCAAATTTAGTTGCCAAGATCACCAAGTAACTCACAATACAAAGCGCCCCCACTCCAACTCAACTAAAGAGATGTAGGATTATGAGCTAAAAATTGTAGACTTCTCCCCACCAGATTAGATTTCCATTTCATATTCTCTCACATTTATTTATGTTGTATGTTATATTTAATATCTTACAGTTGGATACCACGTTACAGATGATTATGAATGAAAACAGTATGGACTATGTGAGCAAATTTGCTGAACTTGCTGAAAAAGTTGCTGCGTCCGATGCATCTGCTGCTGGAACAACTCAAGCTGCCGCAGCTATGGTGTCTGCTAGGAACTCTTCCACTGAGGAAGAGAACACTGGTCTACAACAAATCAGGACGTTACCATGGAAACTTTGAAACTATCAAAAAAAACAAAAAAAAATTTTTTTTTTTTAAATTTAAAAATATAAGGCAGCTCATGACACGTGTGTGCAAACACAACTTGTTATCATTGACACAAATGCATACACATCCCCACACCTTGTTTGTGTGTGTGTATATATATATATATATTTATATATATATATATATA
>NC_068996.1:50051019-50054524 GCF_001194135.2 Octopus bimaculoides | reverse complement strand
TATATATATATATATATATATATATATATACGCACATACATACACACACATATATATATACATATATATATATCCAACCCATGCTAGCATGGAAAGCGGACGTTAAATATTCTCAGTTAATCATATAACAGAAAAAGAAGCACGCTCTAAAAGTTAGAGCAGTAATGTAGTTACATGAAGTTAAATATATATCCAGTCATAATGACCAATGGTTTCGCACCCATAAAGCGCTTTATAGACAATGCATCAGACTCCAATGGCCATGGGCATATAAGTGAGGTCATTAGAGTCTAATGTATCTTCTGTAAAGCTAAGCACTTTGTGGATGCAAAAACATTGATCACTCTATGACCATATATATATATTTAACTTCATGTAAATATTTGTATATGTATATATATATATGTATGTATATACATATGTGTGTATATACATATGTGTGTGTATATGTATGTATACATAATAATCATCAACTTCCTCTTAAATTTATCTTCACACATTCATGCACATGTGGTTTTGATTAGCAAAAAGTATACTATCTTTTCTTGAGGGAAATTTTTTTTTTTTGTAAGTATTTGACAATCATTGTTTTTTTTCATAAGATTTAATTGCAGTTTCTTTTTCTAAACTTATATTGAAAATATTCTTGAAAACTTTGAGCATTATTTTGTGATGAATGTTATGAATAATAGTTGTGTTTGGTTGTACATGTTTTTTTTTTTTTGTTTTGTTTTTTTTACCTTGTCTGAGCAGGATAAAAATACATTAGGGTGAAGGGTTTTCATCTGGCCTTGGGTAAAGCATTTTACTCTATATGGCTTTGAGACTTACAATTCTCTTTGTATAGAATTGGTATAGTTAAAAAAAAAACCAATGGTTCTTATGATTGAGGGAAAAAATCCTACTCACAAGTAAATTTGTATTTTGAAAATGTATAGCAGTGTCCAGACTGACACTGATGTGTGTGTGTGTAAAGCAAAGGACGGGTGATTGTGAATTATTCAGGTGGACAGATGGACACCATTTACCTTCCCTTCTATTTTGGTCAAGTAAAAATGCTTGCATTCTTCTGTTAGGTTAACTCAACCTAGACAGGATGTTAAAAAAAAAAAAGTAATGTTTCTTTTTTTTTTTTTCTTTTTGATAGTAACTTGTACCTATGTGCTTCAGAGTCTGAGAGTCAAATGAAAATATACGAGATGCATAATGGCAGAGAGAGGAGGAAGGAAAAAAAAAACAAAACAACTTTTTGTACCACATAAGCCTTTGCATATTAATGACTGTAACGGGTTTGTGTGCATGCGTGCATGTATGTGTGTAGGTAAATGTGTGTGCATGGATGTAATACATTGGTTTCAAATTTTGAGACAAAGCCAGCAATTTTAGGGGAGGAGGTTAAGTCGATTAAATCCACCCCACCCCCACTCCTGCTCAACTTATACTTATTTTATTGATTCCTGAAAAGGATGAAAGACAAAGTTGACCTTGGCAGAATTTGAACTCGAAGTTGGACGAAATGCCTCAAAGCATTTTGCCCAGCACGGTAACGATTCTGCCAGCTTGCCATCCTATGCATGTAATATATTGACATAAGGAAAAATCTATGTACAGTAGGTTCTGTTGATATTAGAAGGATATATATATACATACATATATATATATATATATATATATATATATATATATATATAAATTAAAAGGGTAAAGGATTCTCAGCTTTTTTAGCTGCTATTTCTGAACTTCGGTATATGGTGAAGCAAATATTTGCTGATCCCTTAATTATATTTATATATATATATATTAAATAAAGACCCCTTTGGTCATGAATGGCCATGGCATTGCATATAGAAAGTTCCCCTCTGAGGCACAAATCCAGGCAAGGTTGTTTTTGGAAGACCACCAGTTGCCCATGCATACCAGCCTCCCCTCTCCATGCTGCCAATCTTTTCCAAGGGAAAGGCAAAGGGGCCGATACAGCTTGGCACCAGTGATGTTGCATTTCATTTCTACAGCTGAGTGAAGTAAGGTGTCTTGCTCAAGAACACAACACACACACATACATATATATATATATATATATATATATATATCCACGGACACACACAATGTGCCAAAGGAAATCCTAGCAGGAATAAATAGTGATGGTGTGGATTTGTTTATGGTGGATCTCAACTTGATGGATAGTGACCTGCACTCTATGCTTTCATCACGAATACCAAAAAGTCAATTCTGGTCCACAATGATTCCTTCTGGATGAAGAAAGAAGGCAATCTGTTGTTTGATATCTGTATGGGGAGTTTTGACTGGGCTGAAATCGCCAATCTTGTCAGGTTATACATTTAGGACACCCTCAAGAAACATCCACATCCACATAGGATAGCTCTCTATAGGGATGACAGCCTGGCTATCTTAAGCCATATGAATGGCCACACCATGAACAGGTTCAGGAAGGACTTGATAAAAAAGATATTCAAAGAGTTCATCCTGTCCATAATGGTTATCACCAACCTGACTATGGTCAATTTCTTGGACATAACTTTAGACCTGAACATGGGTAAGTACTACCCCTACAGGAAGCCTAATTAAGGAATGGTATGCATCCACACGAGGTGACTCTCCACCACCATCACCTGTTCTAGAAACTTGGTTTTAGGTATTAGAAAATAGGTGTCTAAACTCTCAGCCAACAGGGAGATCTTTAATAAGGCCACCTCCACTACAATGATGCTTCAGCTAGGCACAGCTTTACTGAGAGGTTGATGTATGTGGATGATCTCCAGACCCCCTCCCCTCACCCCAAGAGGATTATGAAAATTATTTAGTTTAAACCCCTCCCCATTCAACCTAGAAGTTTCTACTAACATAGCTAGAGGCTTCCTGTTGTTAATTAAGAAACATTTCCCCAGAGGCCATAAATATTACAAGTTTTTCAACCCCCATAATGTCATGGTGAGCTACTGCTTAGACATCGTACACATCAACAGACTAAAATATGCACACAACCCCAATTCCAACCTGCAACTGCCGAAACTCCATGACCTGCCCTCTAGAAGGATCCTGCCTCTCAAGGGCCATATTATACAGAGCCACTCTTACACCAGCTGATTAGGTACTATATAGGTATGACAGCCAATGACTTCAAGGGGTGATACTCCCAGCACAGGCACTCATTCAGATCCAGGGATAGAGAGGACTCTACTTACTTGTCTTGCTTTGTCTGTGACCTCTGAGATGAAGCACCCAGTATCAAGTGGATTGTTGTTGACAAGGCACTACCATATTCACCTGGCACCCCTATTTACCAGCTCTGCCTCCACGAAAAACTGCGCATCTTCTACCAACCTGTAGTATCCATCAACAAGAAGTATGATCTGTCCTATTGCCATCACCAGAGGTATGCCCTACTGGTGAATTTCACACCACTGGCTGCCAACAACCTGGATATACCACCTTTGCACCATCACCAACCTCCATGAGCAGTGCCACCAATCTCCAATGCTTGTTC
>NC_068996.1:50042868-50050542 GCF_001194135.2 Octopus bimaculoides | reverse complement strand
TGCGACCAATTTTCTGTTCACCATGTGGTATTTTCCAATTGTTATCCCTAACATTCCACCAGCTCTGATCAACCATTGCTCCAAATTGCTCCCCAGACCATCACAGAATAGCTGCTGTGTTTCATTGTTGGCTGCAATCTTTTCACATCAAATTGTTGATCACAGTCTCCAGGTTCACACTCGACCACTGTCAGAAAATATACGAAATCTGGACTCATCAGAGAATATGACAGTGTCCCAAAATGCAAGTGGCCTCTCCACCATCTCACTGGCCCAATCTTTTCTCTGCTTGATGTTGGCTGGCTGAAGAAGTGGCTTCCTTCTTGCTGCTCTGCCATAGTAACATATGACAATGTCCCAAAATGCAAGTGGCCTCTCCACCATCTCACTAGCCCAATCTTTCCTCTGCTTGATGTTGGCTGGTTGAAAAAGTAACTTCCTTCTTGCTGCTCTGCCATAGTTACCAAGTTTGTGGAGATAACTGACAGCTGTTCTGAGATTGACATCAACTTGTTCTGCTATGTCAGAGGCCTTGCAAGGAGGATTATCTTACTGCATGATACCTTGGACAAGTGTCTTCTCTTAACAAAAAGAAAGGTACTGTCAGAGGGCCCTGGTCGAGGTGATTTGAACTCCATCCTCTCTCTGGTGAATTTTACAATCACTCTATTAACTATAGGAAGTGGGATCCCCAAAGTTTTCTGCAATTTTATGCTATGTCCACCTTCAGAATGAACCACAATACGGCCATTTTGAAATTCAGACAGTTCCAAGGCTTCTTTTGTACATGGCATGATTAAACAGTCACATATAGAACCTGAAACATAAAAATGTCAATTAATAAAAAATATAAACCTTTACAAATTAGAATAAACATAAAACGATGTTTTATGGGGTGTCTATTTACTTCTGTCATGTCTGTATACATACATACGCAATAGGCATGAGTGGCTTTTGGTTGAGAAGATTGCTTCTCATCTACATGGTTTCAGGTTCAATCTTACTGCATGATACCTTGGACAAGTGTCTTCTACTCTAGCTTTAAGTTGACCAAAGCCTTGCTGAGTGGATTTGGTTGATAGAAATTGTAAAGAAGCTCGTCGTATATGTGTGAGTTTGTGTGTATGTATGTGAATGTGTATATATTTGTGTTTCTTTTGTCTTCATATCATGTGATAATTGTGAAATGATTGCCCTTGTATTACAAGCAGTGTCATTCGTTTCCAATGTTCACTCTCTCGCCATGGAGGAAATATTACCTTGGTTGGTGACAGGAAGAGCATTCAACCATAGAAAATCTGCCTCAATAAACTTTGCCCAATCCATGTATGCATGGAAAAGTTGATATTAGTGATGATGGTATTTCTGCAAATGTGTGTGTGTGTGTGCATACGCACATGCAAATACATATGGAGATTCTTTTGTTACATCATGACCATATTCAGATAAGTTCTTTGAATCCAGATCAGTGCATTTATATGGTGTTTATGAAGAACAAGAAATGTTTTCAATTTCATTTAATTACTGAAATGGAATTTTAGTTTGAAATTCATCGTTAATTATTTATTTGAATTTTCTTATTTCAATAAAAACTAGTAAGCAAAAAGAAGAAAAAAGATTTTAAAAAAAAAAACAGGTTGATCAGTCAAAATAATATTAATTCTGTAAAATTTAAAATGTTCCTCAAGAATTTTTGTTGAATGAATGGAATTCAGTTGTGACAATTCTAAATTTACTCATTTTCTTCCATATAAATCTGAAGAAAAGCATAGTATTAAAGTGAAAAATTGCCATAAAATGTGTATGTGTGTGTACATATATACTTTTCTTATAGTTGAGTGCTGTTGATATGACACCAATGGTTTCATGTTAATGCATTTACACTTTTTGACTTACTGTTTGAATGATAGTGGCAACTCTGTAATCATAATAGACAAGAGTGTGTTTTCTCCCAACAAGATGATAGAGTTGCTGTTATCATTCAAACAATGGGTGAATAATTGTAAATATATTAACATGAAAACCATCGGTATCACATTGACGGTACTCCTCTATTTAACCTCTCATGCAGTATTGATTCTTCATACTTTCAGTTCATTACTACTAATTTGTGTACATGAGAGAAATTATGTGTGTGTGTGTGTGTGTGTGTATATATATATGCTTGATATTGTATAGTCTTGTTTGCCTTACATGTGACAAACATGGTAGATTCTACTCATTTCTAACATGGGAGTTTACTGAGGGCTTTGGATTTTGTGCTACAAAATAAGTGAAAACAAGGCACCGTGTGTGTGTGTGTAAATTTATATATATATGTAAATATACTGTATTTGATGGCCTATAGGACGCACCCTAGCCTAGGCTATACTTTTGTAAAATAAATTGCCACTAAAATAATGTTTTAATTCCTCCACTAACCTGTATAACTTAGTTATTACCAGTACTTATAAGCAATTTATTGAATCCACATTCAATATAAACATACTGTAGGCGATTGTTCACCAGTAGATGGCGGCACACGTTTTGTTACCTTAGGCGATAATAACAACATATGTAATAGTCATATTAGCAATAGTAATTGTGATGATGATAAATAATAATAATAAACAAATGTTGTTTTTTTTTCTTTGAAAAAATAGGCTATTACAATGCCATAGAGAGTTAGGCTAGGCTACATCTGCGTAACCTCTGAAGTATAACTTTGACCAACAGTCGCGAGTTTTGAGCCTACATTGAGTGCATTGAACAAGGGGGAATTTTTTAAGCCATTCTTGGGTAAAAAAAGGTGCGTCTTATAAGCCATCAAATATGGTATATATATATATATATATATATATATGTAAATATATATATATATATATATAGAGAGAGAGAGAGAGAGAGAGAGAGGTGTGTGTGAAATATATATATCGTCATCACTTAACATCCATTGTCCATGCTGGCATGGGTGTTGGATAGTTTGACCAAAGCTGGGGAGTTGCACTCAGCTCCAGTTTGGTCCAGCATGGTTTCTACAGCTGGATACCCTTCCTAATGGTAACCACTTTATGGAGTATGCTGGGTGCTTTTTACATGGCACTACACGCATGCTTTTATGTGGTACCAGCATGGAAAAATGAATGTTAAAGTAGATAATGATGATAATAATGGCAGTTTCTCTGTGTTCAATTTTCATGAGGAAGAGCAACATGCACCCAAATGGCTATGTAAACCATTTCTTGACCCTACAAGGTTTCTATTTCTACTTTTCACTAGTCTTAAAGTGAGAGCCAGTCCTTGCAATCTGACCCCAACTCTAGACTTGGAGATCTGATCTCAATGGATTAACAGGCTGAGACACTTGCTGTGACAAGCAAGCTGTAGGTTTTTATATTGGAGTGGCCTTCAAGGTGAATTACTTTACAGGACTGGAGAGCTCCACCTACTCTGGAGTCGCCAGAAGGGAGTCAAAGAGAGCACTGGACTACCTAAAGACTCCACTCCTTGATTTGCTTCTCACGGTTGACTCCCATTAGTCATTTCCCTTCCCAAGGAACTTACAAAACATTGAAGTTTCTTCCATAAAGTGCTAATTAACCCATAGCCAGGACTCCAACAAGTGTTTCTACTCCAGGTCAGAGTAAACCTGAGACCAGTAATGGCTAAGAAGTGATTTCACACTCTTCAAAACTCTGGAACTTCTAAAACAGGACCCCTGCTATCAGATACCGTTTAAAATCATGCCCAGGTCAGATATGTATATTGTATGTATGTACATATATATGTGTGTATGTTTATATACCTATGTGTATAAGGGATATATATATATATATGTGTGTGTGTGATGAGAATTTATAGATCAAGTATCCTATAGAAACATCTTTTCTTCTCCATGTTGAGTTTCTATAGGATAAATGTTCTATAAATTCTCATAACACACCTTATGCATGTAGCATTTTCACATTCACAAAATTCATACAACAGTAAACCACCAATGAAAATACGAAGAATCTTTATTAGAAATTGACCTTTGGAAACCCACAAAGTAATGGATGATATAGAACTCAACCTTTCCTACTAACATATATATATATATGCGTGTGTATATTACATATAGCTGTGTGGTAAGAAGCTAGCTCCCCCAACTTCATGGTTTTGGGTTCAGCCCCACTGTGTGGCAATTTGGGCAAGTGTCTTCTACTACTATCTCATGCTAACTAAAGCGTTGTGAGTGGATTTGGTAGACGGCAATTGAAAGAAGACTGCCACACACACACACACGCACGCACGCACACACACACACACACACACACACACAGCTATTTGTGCCTGTGTTTGTCCCCACATCACTACTTGACAACTGGTGTCAGTGTGTTCATGTCCCCCATAACAGCTCGGCAAAAGTGACCCATAGAATAAGTGCGAGGCTTGAAAGCTAAGTCCTGGGGTCAATTTGTTCAACTAAAACCCTTCAGTGCAGTGCTCCAGCATGGCCACAGTCCAATGACTGAAACAAGTAAAAGAATATATATGTACATATATGCCCACACACTCATACACATTTTCTGGAATTGACAATTGTTGATAATTTTATTATTTAAGTTTCATATATCAGGATATTTTAGGAATTTCAGTTAACATCTCTTTTTCTCTCTTGGAAATACCTGCAGCATCTCTTTTTTTTTTTTTTTATTCAATCCTTCATGTTGTAGGTATGTAAAATATAATTCTTAAAAACATTAAATTTCTCCTTCAACCACCATATAATTTCAAAAATTTATTATTTCATGTTTGAAATTACATTTCCTTCTATTTGTTGGTTTTATTGTTATTATTATTATTATTAAGGTGGCGAGCTGGCAGAATCATTGCAAGCTGGACAAAATGCTTGGCGGTATTTTGCCCGTTGCTACGTTCTGACTTCAAATGCCACTGAGGTCAACTTTGCCTTTCATCCTTTCGGAATCAATAAATTGAGTACCAGTGAAACACCGGGGTTGATATAATCGACTAACCCCCTCCCCTCAAATTTCAGGCCTTGTGCCTATAATAGAAAGGATTATTATTATTATTATTATTATTATTTGTTCATAAATAAATTTTTTAAACCTGTCATGAAGATTACTTAATGAAATGGATAAAAGTCCTACTGATTTTAAAAATGCTTCTACTGTTCATGTAGTTGGCAAAATGAAATTGAAACTTATTTCTTATTAAGTGAAAAACTGCAATATTTGAGATGGAGAAATGAAGTAATTTTAAAATATTAGTTTTGTTTGCATTTGTTTTCTTAAAATTTCATATTTTGCTGAATTTTAAACAACAATATCGCTGCTGAATCTAAAGCAATTTTTTTTACCTTTTATAACCATTGTTTACCTGAGACAGGATACAGTAGCTAAATTCTTTTCCTGTGACATCTAATGTATTGTATTTGGTATATGTAGACAAATGTCTAACATTCTTACATTCTCCCGATGTAGTTATAATTATTTTATTTTGAAGATGATTTTATCATCAGCATGTCAGCCTTGTATACTAACTTGAAGTTTAATGAAGAAAAACTGAAAAATATATAACAAAGAACCGTTGTTGTTTGTTTTTCTTCCTTCCATGGAAAATTATTTATGATTTTTTAAAAAATTAAATTTAATCAAAAAGAAACTTTAATCAACCCTTTTGAGACTCAGTGTGTTGGTATGTGTAGCCAAAAATCTCTGATTAGCTATTTCACCTCAAAACCAACCATTCACAAGATTTGTTCCATCAGGCCAATGGATCAGCCTCAAAGTCCTTTCAGCTTGTATCACTTGGACCAATCAATTGGTCTGGGTATTCCAAGAGGGTTAATTTAAATCTACAAAAACAAATTAGAAATTTCGGAGATGTACTTGCATAGCAAGTGACCTGATCTGAGATCGTGTGCTGGAACGAAAACAATTGCAGCGTGGAAGGTGTTTATAAGCCATTTAAAATAACACACAAAAACCGTTAGATTCACTTCAACATTTAAATTTAATTTGTCAAAATTCTGTGCTTAGAAATTTATTTCTTAAAAATGATCCTGTTCACAAGAACACAGATGCATTACTGTTTTACCTCAATTTACTTAGCTTTATTCACAGCCAAATGCATCAAGAAACAAAATGGTGACTGTGTTTTTAAGACGCTTGCTCTGTCACCACATGGGTTTAGGTTTCAGTCACCTTATGTACAGCACCTTATGCAATTGTCTTCAGCTATAATCCCAGACCAACCAATGCCTTGTGAATGAATCTGATAGACGGAAACTATGTGGAAACCTGTCATGTGTGTCCTTGTGTTTGGTACTTGCTTACTGCTTGATAATCAGTGTTGGTTTATTTATGTCCCTCTAACTTAGTGGTTTGGCAACAGAGACCAACAGAATAAGAACCAAACTTAAAAGAAAAAAAAGATTTATATCCTTTAAAGCGGTGACCTGACATGGCTACACTGCAATAGCTGAAACAAGTAAAAGATAAACTAATTACTGCAAGCAATCTCAGTCAAACGCCCTACGTAACATATATCGCACACATTTGAATAAGTTGCCAACCTTTTTTCAGTGTCAGTGCTATGTATTTAGACATAGCATGGCTGGCACCTGCGCCAGTGGAGCACTAACAGCACCGTCCGAGCATGATCATTGCCAGAGCAGCTGTCTGGCTTCTGTGCTAGTGGCCCATAAATAGCACCATTTGAGCATAATCGTTACTAGCGTCGCCTTCATGTGCCGGTGGCACATGAAACAACATTCAAGTGAGGTCATTGTCAATGCCGTTGGACTGGCTCTCGTGCCGGTGGCATGTAAAAAACACATTTTTGAGCATGGTCGTTGCCAGTACCGCCTGACTAGCCTTCGTGCCAGTTGCACGTAAAAGCACCCACTACACTCTCGGAGTGGTTGGCGTTAGGAAGGGCATCCAGCTGTAGAAACTCTGCCAAATCAGATTGGAGCCTGGTGCAGCCTTCTGGCTTGCCAGTTCTCAGTCAAATCATCCAACCCATGCCAGTATGGAAAGCAGACGTTAAACAATGATGATGGGCAAAACTCTAAATCAAGACATCATGAAAAGCAACACTGCAATTATGATTCTTTAACCATTTGAGGTTTTCCATGCTTTTAAGATGCAAGCTTTTTGTTTAACTCTTCTGCATTCAGGTTACTCTTGTCAAATGTAATGCTTATTTATTCACATTATTTTCAATTAATAATGCATTATTTCATAGCTTTTGGATTTCGATGACTGTTAATTTTTGGAAATACGTTGTGCAGGCCAGTTTGAATGCTAAAGGTTAAAATTATCTAAATTAAAACCATTCACCAAAATTTCATGTTAATTTATATTCTAAATACTAGCTCCATGATATCAAAGTTATTTCAATAAATCTTTCACTATTTCCAAAGTTAATTGAAACAAGGGAAATATATTTCAAAAGAAATATTGTAATAAAAGGATTAAAATTATCTCAATTAAAATCTTACATTGAAATTTCATGTTAATTTAAATACCAATGTTCTATACACCAGCTTAATAATGACAAAATTATTTAAAATTCTTCCTTATTTTCAAAACTGATTGAAACAAAAGCAGTGAATTCCAACAGAAATATGGTAACAAAAGGGTTAAAGTGATCCAAATTAAAACCTTCCATCAGAATTTCATGTTA
>NC_068996.1:50039221-50041958 GCF_001194135.2 Octopus bimaculoides | reverse complement strand
GCAGTGAATTCCAACAGAAATATGGTAACAAAAGGGTTAAAGTGATCCAAATTAAAACCTTCCATCAGAATTTTGTGTTTATTTATGTTCTAAATACCAGCTTAATAATGACAAAATTATCTTAAATTCTTCCTTATTTTCAAAACTGATTGAAACAAAAACAGTGAATTCCAACAGAAATATGGTAACAAAAGGGTTAAAGTGATCCAAATTAAAACCTTCCATCAGAATTTCATGTTAATTTTTTTCAAACATCAGCTTAATAATGACAGGAATTTCAACCATGTTTCATGGTCTGCTACCATAACAGCTCCTTTATAGGATCCAATTAGCTCAAGACATCATCAGGAGGAACCACGTCCGGTTTCAGCCCCTACTCCTCTACCGTTTTGACGTGGCGGGGCCCCCACTTTCGGACATGTCTTCAGCTCTGGTGTTGAGTGCATGTCTTTTTTCTTCTGTTCCCTGGCCTCTTCAATGCAGCATCAATGAGTGTCAGCGTCCGACTGACTGTCTTGTCAAATTTCCCTTTAAATACCTACTGCTAGGCTCCAGCAGGCAGCCCCAACAAGTTGTCAAGTGACATTTTCTCCCAATTTTTCCTTATTTTCAAAACTAATTGAAACAAAGCCAGTGTATTTCATCAGAAATATGCTAATAGCAAAGTTGAAGATCTTTGATGACTGCCCTATATTTAATACTAGCTTTTAAGCTAGCTCCTGTGGACCTTGGGCCCAACAATGACATTTCATGCATTGAGTACATATTAAATCTTATTAAACTTGACCAATATCTTTCAAGCAATGAACAATTTTCATCAAAGCAATGAAATAATTTGTTGACTTGGAACTTATTGCAAAACTGCATGAGAAACATTTTTTGTCTTCCCATTCGGGGTCAGTACAAATAGCTTGTTTCTATTCCTTACCCTTGAACAATTAACATATAACTGGCTATAGGCAACAATAAACTTACCTTTTAAAAGTTCAACGATAATTCTTCTGCCGCCACTTAATTTAAAGAAAATTTGATGTATGTAGGGCCTTACTTTTCATACAAACAATTATTTGTAGTAGCTGGTACATATCTAAACTCCTGTTCAAAGTTTGATAGGAAATTACACCACTGTCACTAAACACTATTTTAAAGTTCGATTTTTATGGTTTGGAATTACTCTAAACACATTTGACCATAAAGATGTTTGAAATTTAGTATTTTTTAAGATAATAATAAAATTAGTCAAATCTATTTTCATGCAGTCGGAGTATGCTAAGTTTTTATGGCTCTGATGGCATGAAAATAGGTCTGACAAATTTTATTAATATCTGAAAAAATACTAAGTTTTCAACATTTTTATGGTAGAGAGTTATGAGAAGTAATATTGTATGAGAGAATGAGTTCAGTATGTATTTCAGTTCCAAACATTATGAAGCACATGTTATGGTTAAATTACTTGATACAGTTTAGAGAAATATTTTTTTCAAAATGTTAAGATTAAGAAAAAACCCCCCAAAAATGAAGAATAGTAGAAGTCAATGAATAGTGAGAGAGGGATAAAGCATGAGGAATAGTAGAAGTGTCATTGAATAGTGAGAGAGAGGTTAAAGCATGAGGAATAGTAGAAGTGTCATTGAATAGTCAGAGAGGGGGTCGGAGGAGTAAAGTTGAAGAAGTGTGACACACTGACATTCCCATTTGCATTTATTATTATAGATGACTTTTTTTTTTATTCATTTCAATAGATCTTAAGGCTTACAACCCACAATAGTTAAAGCAACTAATACCAAGCACATGATTCAGGGATATATGTGGCAGAAACAGTATAAATTTGTAAATGGTTTTGTTTGCTGAAGTTATAGTATATTTTTGAGTGGGATATTGTGTTTTCTTTTTCTTTTATGCCAGCTGTCAAATTTATTCGGAGCACACACACACACACACATATATATAAATAATGCAGTTTTTTTATACTTATTTTTCAAAATCAAGGTAAACAAAGTTCTTTTTTAATCTAAAAATACTCTCCTTCATTTTCTACAATGCTCTTCCATCTGTCTGGTAGACTTGCATGGCCCCTCTTCTAAAATTCATTTGTCTGTGATGAAAAATACTCCTCCAGTATTGTTCTGACCACATCTACAGAATTCATATTTTTTCCATCCAAAAGATTTTGAAGATTACAGAATAAGTGACAATCAGATGGGGTAATGACCTGCAAATATGGTGGCTGGGGCATCATTTCCCATTCAAACTGTTCCAGCTTTTGGAATGTCATCCTCACTGTATGTGGCCATGCAGTCTTGATGGAAGAATATGTTTTGTCTAGTGATGAATGGTTGAATGACCAAATCCAAGCCTCACTACTAGTTCCTCAACAGTTATGATGGGATTTTGTTCCACCAGGGTTTGCAGGACGTCCTTGTTGAGCTCTAAAATATTCCAGGCTCGTCTTCTAGGCTGTAGTTTCCAGCTCAGAATTTCTGGAACCATTGTTGACATTGGCTTACGCTTATTATCCAATCCCCATATTCTGTTAGCTTGTTACCTTTATTAAACTCATAAAGCAAAATATGCTCCTTTGTCACTTCCATTATAGCTTTGAAAAAATAACTGTTAAAATCGAACTGCACTCTTCAAAACTTGCACTAAGAATAAATACATGGTAAAATTACTTGCTTTTATAGCTTTTGATGCAGGTAGTTTATCCCATTTCCCTCCGACTTTTAGGTCATGCAAT
>NC_068996.1:50036484-50039211 GCF_001194135.2 Octopus bimaculoides | reverse complement strand
TATATATATATAGTGAAGTATATTTTCCACTCAAATGTGGCTAACCCTTAAGGATGGATGCTACTGTGGCTATTGACACACTTTCTGTGGCCTATATATTTGCATTGGGAACCACTTCACATCAACAACCGGTGATTGTCACACACTGATGACGGGTCAATACCCAGAAACTTGGGTCCATGTGTATCACGTCAGGTTGGAGATGGGAAGGATGGCTTCCCTTTGCAAATATTGATAGGGCACAGATAGTGTGTCAATAGCCAGCTGGAGGAGGTGTCTTCCTGGGGCTACAAGCTACAGTAGCATCCACCCTTGAGGGTGAGCCACAATTAGGTGGCAAATATACTTCACAATGTCGTGCAGCTACTGTTTATACCTCGCTCAGAGACTTATTATTGCTTATATATATATATATATATATATATATATACATACTGTCAAAGTATTGTTCAGTTTAGTGAGCAGAGTTGGTCTATGTTTTGTAGCATGTCGTGTTGCACTCTTTGTACTGGATTTTATTCTTATTTATTAGTACAGGTTGATGGTTAGTACTATTATCTGGTGTTTCATAAAAAAAAAATTATAAACTATATTCACCCTCTAATCTCTGTCACTGCACATCTTCTCTTTCCCCACAACTTCACATCATCTCTCTATTTCTCATCTATGTGAGTATGGTCTTATCTTATTGCCCCTCCCCCTATTTTATGTATTACCACGTATAACCTCCTCTTCCTTCACCCACTCCTATTTTCCTTTACCTTCCTCTAAACTGAGATCCACTATTACCACACCTCTACCCATCTTCACCATTCTCCTCCATCCTCACCTCTACCCTCAGTCATTCTTTCACACTCCCGTGAACCTACCCATCTACCTATACTTGACTCTCTCTTTATCCACTATCTCGTACCCTAAGGGTACACTCTGGCACTTCATCCTCCACATCCTTTCCTGCTGGGGTAGCCACGTATCTCTTCTATACCAAGACACCTGTTCCTATCCCTATGTCATACTTTATAGCCCCTCAATACTTGGCACAAAGCCCCTTCCCTCAATATTGCATGTTAGCGTTATGAAGTAAAGCACCCAGTATACTCTGTGAAATGGTTGGTGTTAGGAAGAACATCCAGCAGCAGAAATCATACCAAAACAGACATTGAAGCTCAATGCAGTCCCCTGGCTCTTTGGGTCTTGTTAACCCACTCAGAACACATGTTAAATGATGATGATATCCATAATGACATAAAATTCTTAAGAAAACAAACTGTCACAATCTTTTACTCCAATATAAACTACAAGTATGAAGTCCATGACTATAACAATTTTATTCCATAGAAATTAGATTTATCACAATACAGCTTTAATCTTTGAAAAAATATATTTATTTCAAAAGTCAGAAGAAATTTCTGGAATGTTAAAAAAAATCAAATTTTTTTCCAATGAAAGCAAAGACAAAAATTTGAAAAAAAAATAATAAAATAAAAGAAGTAGCTATTTCAAATACATCAAATATTACAAAATTTTTCAAGAAATCAAGGCAAAGGAAAAAAGATAATGAAAACCCAGTGTTTAGCTTAAATCAACATTTTTAAACATAATCAACTGATTTGTTTAAAATTAAATTATTCAGTCTTTAATGGCAATTTTTTGATTATTTTATTAATGCTAATTAATGGATTTCTGTAATACTGGGTTCATAAGTAAAGAAAAAAAAAAAAACTCATGAATAGCTATAATATATTTTTTCAAAATTCAACTAACATTGAATTTTGAATAGTTCTGTAGAAAAATTAATTTCAACAAAATCACAAAAAAAACCAAAACCAAAACCGTTGCAATATATTTTCCTAAATTTTAGCATTAGGCAATTCATTTTCAGCAGTGTTACCTGGTTGCACTTTCTCATTCCAAATATTAACTCCATCACAAGCACAAATCTTTTTGACATTCTGAAATAGCCCAGCAGATCGAGCAATGACGCCACAACCAACTCTGAAAAAGAATATTTAAATTCCATAGAAAATTATTTAGATTTCAGTTGTGGAGCTTATAAAATAATCACCAAAGCAGTTGTTATATAACTATCAAGTGCTTGTTCCTATGACTAATGAAGAAGTGGTGTGAAATTGAGAAGCTCACTTTGCAACCAAATGGTTTCAGGTTCAATCCCACTGTACAGCACCTTGGGCAGGTGTCATCTACTGCCAACCAGTACCTTGTGAGTGAATTTGGTAGATGGAAACTGAAAGGAGCCCATGTGTGTGTCTTTGTGATTGTCCTCCCACACACCGCTTGACAACCAGTGTTGGTTTGTTTACATCCCCATAAAATAGCAGTTTGACAGAAGAAACTGGTAGAAAAAGTACCAGATGTGAGAAAAAAACAAACAAGAAAGATATAAGTACTGGAGTCAATTTCTCTGACCAAACCCTTTCACAGCTGTGCCCCAGCATGGCCACAGTGCAATGAGTGAAACAAGTAAAAGATAAAAGATATACTGGGATTGATTTGTTCAACTAAAACCCTTCAAGGTGGTGCCCCAGCATGGCCACAGTCCAATGAGTGAAACAAGTAAAAGATAAAAGATATACTGGGATTGATTTGTTCAACTAAAACCCTTCAAGGTGGTGCTCCAGCATGGCCACAGTCCAATGACTGAAACAAGTAAAAGATAAAAGATATACTGGGATTGATTTGTTCAACTAAAACCCTTCAAGGTGGTGC
>NC_068996.1:50026981-50035513 GCF_001194135.2 Octopus bimaculoides | reverse complement strand
AAAGATATACTGGGATTGATTTGTTCAACTAAAACCCTTCTAGGTGGTGCCCCAGCATGGCCACAGTCTTCTTTTAGTTTCTGTCAACCAAATCCACTCACAAGGCTTTGGTTAGCCCAAGGCTTTGGTTAGCCCAAGGCTATAGAGGACACTTGCCAAAGACACCATGCTGTGTGATTGAAACCAGAACAATGTGGTTGGCAAGCAAACTACTTACCACATGCCTGCACCTATTTTATTACTGGTTTCAGTCATTTGACTGTGGCCATGCTGGAGCACCGCCTTTAGTCAAGCAAATAGACCCCAAGACATATTCTTTGTAAGCCTAGTACTTATTCTATTGGTCTCTTTTGCTGAATCGCTAAGTTATACTGACGTAAACACAACAACATTGGTTGCCAAGTGATGTTGGGGGGACGAACAGACACACACACATATATATATATATATCATCATCATCGTTTAACGTCCGCTTTCCATGCTAGCATGGGTTGGACGATTTGACTGAGGACTGGTGCTGATTTGGCAGAGTTTCTACAGCTGGATGCCCTTCCTAACGCCAACCACTCCGAGAGTGTAGTGGGTGCTTTTACGTGCCACCGGCACAAAGGCCAGTCAAATGACAGGCTTCTTTCAGTTTCATTTTACCAAATCCATTCAGAAGGCTTTGTTCAGCCTGAAGCTATAGTAGAAGACACTTGCCCAAGGTATCACACAGTGGGACTGAACCTAGAACCATGTGGTTGGTAAGCAAGCTACTTACGATACAGCCACTCCTGTATCTATATTAATCCTTTCAATACTAACTGGACAGAGGTGTTTATATTTAAATTAAATCTCATTACAACACAAATGATGTAGAATTTCAGTTGGTCAACATTGACATAATATATAAAAATAAGTAAAGTTACAGATAGTTTATAAGAACTCCTAAATTAGCTTTATTACTTCAAAACTCAATGGAAGCACACACAGGTAGTTTGCTTCTTAGAAGTATAGTCGTGGAAAAGATGAAAGTTAAGCAGACTGTAAGAAAGCTCTGTCACTTTTATGGTACTTCTCATCTGTATCTTAATCCTCCACAACATTCAGATCATTCTGTCAAATGTAATGTTCATTTATTCACAGTGTCCTGAATTAATCCTGCATTGTCTCATAGCTTTGAGATTTCAATGGTGTGACTGTTTAGTTTTAGAATGACATTGTAAGGTAGGTGTGAGGGGTCAGATCTGGCCAGTTTTTACCATAAAACAAGTAGAATATTTTGGCTAGATATGACCATTTTGACCCTTTAACATTCAGATTTTTCTATCAAATCTAATGTTTATTTATTCACATTATTTTGAATTAATCGTGCATTATCTCATAGCTTTGAGATTTCAAAGATGTAATTGTTTATTTTTAGAATGTCATTGTAAAGGTACGAATGAGATGCTTGATTTGATTTGTTTGAACTAGACTGGACATGAACAGTTTATATGCTAAGGGGTTAAATTTGAAACAACTTATTGATTCATCTCTAAAAATTCATAAACTAATATACAATATACACCGTTGAATTTGTAAAATTGCAAATTTATCCTTTTTCTCATACATATACCCTGTCCCTACATGCATTTTTAGTTTATTCCTGGTAGTAAAAAAGGTTCCTCACCTTCACTCTAGATCCTTTGAATTATTAGAAATAGCCACCAAATTTGTCTTAAATTACACAGGCATAGGAGTGGCTGTGTGGTAAGTAGCTTGCTTACAAACCACATGGTTCCGGGTTCAGTCCCACTGCGTGGCACCTTGGGCAAGTGTCTTCTACTATAGTCTCATACTGACCAAAGCCTTGTGAGTGGATTTAGTAGACGGAAACTGAAAGAAGCCCATCGTATATATGTATATATATATATATATATATATATATATATATATATATATATATGTGTTTGTGTGTCTTTGTTTGTCCCCCCCAACATCACTTGACAACCGATGGTGGTGTGTTTATGTTCCTGTAATCTAGCGGTTCAGCAAAAGAGACTGAAAGAATAAGTACTAGGCTTACAAAAAATAAGTCCTGGGGTCGATCTACTCAACTAAAGGCGGAGCTCCAGCATGGCCGCAGTCAAATGACCGAAACAAGTAAAAGAGAGTAAAGAGTAAAGAGAGTACAAGTTTGGAGAAATCTAAAAAGGACACCTATAGATGTATATAATCTTGAACACACTGCTTGACTGCAAAGGTAGGATGGTTACAGCCAGAATGCTTTTGATTGTAGACTTGCTAATGTCCTTCGGTTAAAGAACAATATATTAAAACCAGATTAGTTACTTTTTGGTTTACCATAACCAATACTTCTGATCTCTATTCTAAGAGTACTGCAGCTAATGAACCGCAATAAAATTCTGTGTAAATTATAAATATTTGTCTGTGCACATAACACATATTATATGATTTTAGAAACTTTGAGAAATATAAAGTAAATTATTTTTTATGATCATCATCATCATCATCATCATCATCGTTTAACGTCCGCTTTCCATACTGGCATGGGTTGGACGATTTGACTGAGGACTGGTGAAACCGGATGGCAACACCAGGCTCCAATCTGATTTGGCAGAGTTTCTACAGCTGGATGCCCTTCCTAATGCCAACCTCTCAGAGAGTGTAGTGGGTGCTTTTACGTGTCACCCCACGAAGGCCAGTCAGGCGGTACTGGCAATGGCCACGCTCAAAATGGTGTATTTTACGTGCCACCTGCACAAGAGCCAATCCAGGGGTACTGGCAACGATCTCGCTCGAAAATCCTACGAAGGTCAGTCAACATGTAGGATATTGGGTTAAAAACTTTCAGATGGGAAAAAAAGTTGAAGGCTGCCCTTCAACTTTTTTGTATCCAAGGTTCTTTTAAACCCAATATTCTACATGCAATTAACAGTAGAGGATGGAAAACTCTACTATGTCTCTCATTAATTTCTCTCCTTTCAAATTGTCACCCAGAAGAAGGAATTCATCTGAAACTTTGGATTTTTCCACTCTTCATGGCAAGTTCATTGTACTCTTTTTATCGATTTTACTACATTAAAGTTTTGCTGACATGGATCAACACTTGCTTCTTTGGAATCTGTTTAATGACAAGCTTCTTACAGTTTCTACCCAATTAATTCAGAAAGTCTCAGTCAGCCCATGATCATAACCAAAAAACTTCATCCTTCAGGGCCTTGCAGTGGGAACAAACCCTAAATCATATGATTGGTTTAGGCTTTGAGGCCTTCAGACAGCATGTTTTATCCCATATAATTCTTTGTATCCTGTATTTTAAAACTGAGGGAGGTTTGGCTATTTTTCTAGCAAGTTGAGCAATCAGGTCGATGCTCTTTCCTTAGATGTGAAGGATGTATGTACACTGACAAAGTACATGAATACAACAGATCTGATTCATTAAATATGATTAAACTTCAGGAGATGTATATTTTAAAGTTCTAAATAAAGTATTTACCTATCGCTTAGATTGTCTGTAAACGATATATCTTTTCCTTCATGAATTACCATAGAACGACCAATAATGTCTGAAATGCTAAGATTATCTTTGACCATCCTGAAATCACTCCTTCCAGTCTCTCCAGCTTTTATAACATCAAGATTGCCAGAAGCCTATAACAAATAAAATATATCAGTGTTAATTCTGAGTGAATGAATGCATAATTAACACATTTAATGAATGCATAATGAACACATTTAATGATAATACATTTTAAAACACTAGAATTTTGGACATCACCATTTATGTCTACTATTCCATGTTTGCATGGGTCAGATAGAGTTTACTGAGACAGATTTTGTATGGCTGGATGCCCTTCCTGTCGCCAACCCTCACCTGTTTCCAAATAAGGTAATATTTTCCCATGGCCAGACATGTTCCTGCCAGAATATTGGAAATGAATGACATTGTAGTGAAACCACCTCTCTCGGTTATTTATTTACATATGCAAACGTAGCAGGTAACATCTATCTCTTTCCCGCCTTGGACCCTGCTGTCCATCACCCTGACTGACTCTAATTTGCGCGGCATTTGTCTCCAGTTCTGTTTCGCGCCAGGGTGCATACCGACCAATCGTGGCCATCTAATAAGGTCACGTGAGAGAGTGTTTTTCTAATGTTTCTGGAGCCTCCCTGTACCTATAAATAGCCTGCCTGCTTTAACCCACGCCAGTTGCTCGCGGCTTCAGACCTTTTTAGGTCTGGTCGTTGACCACGTAACACCAACCAGCCAGTTTCCAGCGACGACATCAACGCCATCGTTCAACTGTTTACCACAAGCTTCGTCGCCAGCGTCAACACGTACACAAGCTACCAACAGCAACCGCAGCTTCTCTCAACACTACTGTTTGTGTGAATTGTTTTACCACGAAATAACAGCCAGAATTCGACACCTGCGAGAAACTATCTGTATCAAGTAGCCTGGCCCGGCATAGAAGCCTCAACTGCACGACAAGTGACTTAGCTCTGCCTCAACGCCTCAACCTCTTATATACAGACTTTCAATCTACTGTGTACCTTAACTGAGAACTGGTATTTCTTATCCGTGTTACAGACTCTTTTCTATGCTCTGTATCTCTTGCATTCACATACATATATTTGTATACACACTCTTTTGTTTACATGACGGCCTGTCTTATATTGTGTTTTATTATGTTGCATTCACACTCACACAGACATTCTAGTTGACAACCAATAAATCTTACTGTGGTAGTGGTGTTAAACAGGGTGGTAGATTAAGTCTGGCACTCTGTTGGTTATGATGTTGAGGGATCCAGATGATTCAATCAACAGAACAGCCTGCTTGTGAAATTAATGTGCAAATGGCTGAGCACTCCACAGACATGTGTACTCTTAACGTTTTTCACAGGAAGATTCAGCACGACACAGAATGTGACACAGCTGGCCTTTTGCCATCACAGGATTACTCATTTTTGCCAGCTGAATGGACTGGAGCAAGGTGAAATAAAGTGTCTTGCTCAAGGACACAATATACTGCTGAGAATTGAACTCGTAACCTTGCAACCATGAGCCAAGTACCTTAACCAATAAGTCATGAACCATTACAAAATAAAATCTACCACTCACAAAAGCTACATGATATGAACTCAGAATACAAACAGTTTAAAGAAGTACCACAAAGCCACCTGTCTATCATAAATACTTCTGTGAGTTTGCCACCCTAAACTAGTACTTTATTGACCCTGGGAGAATGAAAGGTTAAAGTGGAGCTCAACCAGACTTGAACCTAGAACACAAGGTGCTAGAATAAATATTGGTTTCAAATTCTGGCACAAGGCCAGCAATTTCAGAGGAAGGGGTAAATCAATTGCATGGACCTCAGTACTCAACTGGTACTTATTTTATTGACCCCGCAAGTATGAAAGCCAAAGTCAACCTTGTCAGAATTTGAACTCAGAATGTAAAGACAGATAAAATGTCACTAAGCATTTTGCTTGGTATGCTAACAATTCTGCCAGCTTTCCACATTAAGGTGCCAGAATAAATATTGCTATGTATTTTGTTTTATGTTCTAACGACTCGGCCAATCTATGGAAGTGATATCATATGTGTATGAGTGTGTATGTGTGGCCACAACAGCAGGCATGGATTGATACAGCAAGAACAGCATGAAGAAGATGTAATCTTAAGGCTGACCAAGGCTGATAGGTTGTGTGTTAGACACAGTCTGTAGATACTAAGAAGGATTAGTCTGATTAGTCTGACAGGAAACTTCAGGTTCAAGAGATCAGAGACAGAATTCATGAGAAAAGAAATTTTCCAAGTAGCTTTCATGGCAGATTTATGCGTGTTAAGAGCAATAATATTGCTTCTACTGAAGTTCTTGACTTTGAGAGACAACTAGTGTGGGTTGTAGAAAAGGGCTTTAAGTGGATCTTATTGCATGGAAACTGTAAAAGCGACAATAAATGCAAAAGGATGGAATGGAGGAATTTCAACCATGTTTCGTGGTCTGCTACCACAACAGCTCCTTTATAGGATCCAGTTAGCTGAAGACATCATCAGGAGGAACCACGTCTGGTTTCAGCCCCTACTCCTCTACCGTTTTGACGTGGCGGGGCCCCCCCTTTCGGAGGTGTCTTCAGCTCTGGTGTTGGGTGCATGTCTTCTTTCTTCTGTTCCCTGGCCTCTTCGATGCAGCATCAATGAGTGTCAGCGTCTGACTGATTGTCATGTCAAATTCCCCTTTTTATACCTGCTGCTAGGCTCCAGCAGGCTGCCCTAGCAAGTTGTCACATGACACTGTCTAAATTTCCCGCTGCTAGGGTCCAGTAGGCAGCCCCAGCAAGTTGTCACATGACACTGCCTAAACTTCCCGCTGCTAGGCTCCAGCAAGATATATTTATGGTGGTTGTTAATGACTCCATCATTCTCGAAATGTTGGAATGGAAAGTAATAGGTTATGAGTTGGCAGAAACAGGAAGGTTGCATCCTCTGGGAAATGAGGCTGTCTACTAAAACTTACAGAAGTACACAACATTCAACCATACTTTTATTGTGTAGAATACTTTTCATTCATGAAAGAATAAAGAAAATTATTCAATAAAACTTACATCTTTATCAAACTTTTGCTTTAGACCATAAATATCTCCACAACTAAAATAAAAAAAATAATTTTGTGTTTTTAAATGTGAATTTATAAAAATACATCAATTCCTTTAATACTCTATAAGGATTTTAACTTTGAATAACATTTTGTTTGTGTATCCTATCACAATGTTATATAAAGCAAGAAAAAAATTCTTCAACAAAAATCTTTTGTACTAAATTTGACTAACTTTATACATTTAAATTAAACCCCAGAATGTGACTGGATATGTTTCCTGTCAACAACTCCCACTGGTTTCCAAGTGAAGCAATACATTTTCAAATCTAATGAAGAATGACCAGCTTGGACATGTTTACATGAAGAACAGACAACATACGACAACAAAATGTGTGTTTTGTTTATAGAGATTTGTGGAACACATCAAAAGATGTCAAGAAGCTGGGACATGCTTTTGAGGTGGACTATAAACAAATGACATTGTTAGTGAAGCCATTGTTTATAAACCAGTGAGTGAAAAACATGCAGAGAAACATGAAATTACTCAAACTCTGGCACTTTGTCAATAATAAATGTTCCAGTTGATCCAATCAACAGAACAGCCTGCACATGAAATTAACTTGCAAGTAGCTGAGCACTCCACAGACTCGTGTACCCTTAATGTAGTTCTCAGGGAGATTCAGCATGACACAGAATATGACGAGGCTGGTCCTTTGAATTACAGGTACAAGTTGTGTTTGCTAGCTGACTGGACAAATTCATGACATTACAACCATGAGCTGAATATCCCAACCATTATGTTACACACCTCCAAAATTACTTGTACAAACACGTACATATACAATAGGCTTGTTTCATTTTCTGTCTACCAAATCCACTCACAAAGCTCTTTGGCTGACCTGGGCTATAGAACATACTTGCCCAAGGTTTGTGCAGTAGGACTGAACCTGAGATCACTTGGCTGGGAAGCAAGCTTCTCAACCACACAGCCAAGCCTGTGTCTGATGAACTAACACTTTTTTGTATTTCATAAAAATGGCTCCATATTTTGTGCAAAAAAAAAAAAAGAAAACACCAGTAGGCTTCATTTCTAAAAGGTTAAGAAATCTGAAAATATTGCTCTGAAATCTATTAGCTGACCTTATTAATTCACTAGAATATATTCTAATTTAAAAGTATTTGTAAAAAACAGAATCATTAGTTTATGGGATGTTTTAATCCTAATAGCACTCACCTATTACAACCATTTGAGATATCACCATATTCATGAATATTCAATCGATGCACTCCAGGTTTTAAGCCATCAATTGTTCCTTCGATGACACACGTTTTTGGTGAAGCCTGTACCAATCTAATAACTCCTTGAACCATACTTTTACCCATATCAATTGCAGCTACAGCAGCACCCAAATTTTTTCCTGCATTAATATCAAAGAAGCTTCTTAAATTTGGTAAATGCGAAACCAGCTCATTCAAAACAACGAAAGACAAATGCAGTTTTATATTACAAATAATGAGTTTGTAGAATAAACACTAAATAAATAATATTATCTTGCCATCATCATTGAATGTCCATATCCACTCACACAGTTTTTGTCAGCCCAGAGCTACAATAGAAGACACTTGCCCAAGGTGCCATGCAAGCTTCTTAACCACACAGCCACACCTGCATCAATGGTATATAAAAACATACATCCACCCAACTCAGTTATTTTAAATGAAAGCAAATTATACATATTGGTTTGTTATTCTTGTTTTATTATATTCTTTTCTACTCTAGGCACAAGGCCCAAAATTTTGGGGGAGGAACCCAGTCAATTAGATTGACCCCAGTATGCAACTGGTACTTAATTTAATCGACCCTGAAAGGATGAAAGGCAAAGTCGACCTCGGTGCAATTTGAACTCAGAACATAAAGACAGACGAAATACCGCTAAGCA
>NC_068996.1:50021425-50026971 GCF_001194135.2 Octopus bimaculoides | reverse complement strand
CATAAAGACAGACGAAATACCGCTAAGCATTTCACCTGGTGTGCTAACGTTTCTGCCAGCTCGCCGCCTTGTTTTATTATATTATCCCATTCAAGACATAGTTTGGATTAGATATTTACATGAATTAGTATCCATCTCAACATGTTAAAATTTTATTGAATTATTAAAGAAGGTAAGAACTTCATGATTATCATTATCATCATTTTAACATTCACACTTCATGCTTGCATGAGTAAAGACAGAATTTATTGAGATAGACATTTTCTACCCAGATGTCTTTCCTATCATTAGCTCCATTCCACAATGCCAGGTCTCCAAGCAAGGTAAAACACATCTAAGTGTTTATCAACTACTTCATGAAAATAATGCTGTAAAACTGTTGTATCATCATCATGATGGATATTTTATGCCTATTTTTCTGTGACTGTATTATGTTACTACTGAACACTTTGTCATCTAGCACTCATAGTAACAGAACCCTCCCCACCAAACCATTGTTATTTAGCATGCCAGGTTTCTTAAGAATATGGTTTAAGGGCTTGATGCCCTACCAATCATCAGCTATAGGTGGGCAATATTTTTCATTGCCAGCACCACTAGAGAAATCTACAACAAAACTAAAAAGCCTCCTGTACTCTGTATCAATTTTATTAGAGAGTTACTTCTCTCCTCATTGGACAGCTTTCACAGTAGCTTACAGAACCTCCAGCACTTCCATCTAAATTCCTTCATTTTGGGGTGAATGGTTTGACTACCTGGATGCTTTTCTCATTACCAACCACTTAATGTGTGAACTGGGTGCAACAAACCATAACACTGTTTGGTGCTCGTTTTTCTAATGCATCTGCTTTGTGTGCATGAGAATGTGCGTGTGTGTGCGTGCAAGTGTGTGAGAGAGAGTGTGTGTATGTGTGAGAGAGAGAGTGTGTGTGTGTGTGTGTGTGTGCGTGCGAGTGTGTGTGTGTGTATGTGAGAGAATGTGTATGCATGAGTGTGTGTGTGTGTGCATGAGAATGTGTGCGAGAGAGTGTGTGTATGTGTGAGAGAGAGTGTGTGTGTGTGTGTGTGTGTGTGAGAGAGAGAGTGTGTGTGTGTGTGTGTAAGAGAGTGTGTGTGTGTGTGTGTGTGTATGTGATGAGAGTGTGTGTGTGTGTGATGAGAGAGTGTGTGTGTGTGATGAGAGTGTGTGTGTGTGTGATGAGAGTGTGTGTGTGATGTGTGATGTGAAGTGTGTGTGATTCACTAAAGCTAACACTGGCTGACATTAATGAAGAGAAACAAAACATTTTAAGCATAAACTTGGATGTTGTTTATAAAATAAATGTCATATGTTTAACTGAGAACATATTATGTTTATAGAAAAAAAAAAAAGGAAATATTTTGAAATTGTGTAGAAATGGGTCAACCAACAGGCAATTTAGTATCATAAAAACAGAAGTAGGAGTATTGGTGGAAACAACACACCAACACACCTTCAGACTACCCCACTTCTTTAACTGATATGTTTATGTCTAAATTGAAACTTTCCATCAAAATCTCTTGTAAAAACATCTGTATTAAAATATGTTCTGAACACCAGTTTGATACACAAAGGTTATTTTATTGAAATACTGATTATTTTCAAAACTGAAACACAAGGACAGTATATTTTATTAGAAATATGGTCACAAAAGGATTCTAACACGTTAACTTCTACAGTCTGTTATTGGGACTTATTGGTGATGCCACGTATTTCTAGTCACACTGCATATAGTTTGATTACAAGGAAATGTAATTTTTTGGCATTATCACAATATTTAATAATTAAAATTTAATATGTAGCACTCATATTATTTAAATATCCTTGAAACCAGGTCAAAGATACTCTTTTACTTGTTTCAGTCATTTGACTGTGGCCATGTTGGAGCACTGCCTTTAGTCAAGCAAATCGACCCCAGGACTTATTCTATTGGTCTCTTTTGCCGAACCGCTAAGTTACGGGGACATAAACACACCACCATCGGTTGTCAAGCGATGTTGGGGGGGGGGACAAACATATACACACACAGACATACATATATTCGACGGGCTTCTTTCAGTTTCCGTCTACCAAATCCACTCACAAGGCTTTGGTCAGCCTGAGGCTATAGTAGAAGACACTTGCCCAAGGTACCACGCAATGGGACTGAACCTGGAACCATGTGGTTTGTAAGCAAGCTACTTACCACATAGCCACTCCTACGCCTATACAGAAAATATTTTCTCAAATTATGAAAATGTACTACTTGTGGTGCATATTGTGGATGTGTGAAGTTTTCAATGAGCCACTGGTGGTATATGTGACGTTAATGTGTTAAAGATATGTTTTAAAATTCTTTACTAAATATTATATGTAGTAAAAAAAAAAATTGGATAGATATGATAGAATTGAAAATAAATGGTTAAAAACATTGCTTCTAATTATTATTGATGAACAAAAAAAATTTAATTGAAGACTGATTAAGAGGTACTTAAAGAAATAAGAACTAGTTCAGAAAAGTGAAAGAAAAGCCAGAAAATAGATATATTTACCAGTAAATTCTGTTCCATAGCCCTGTAATGCTACTTTTCTTCCAGATTTTTCAAGCAGTTCTTTAATTTGAGAACTTAGTAAAACAGATTTAACCACAACACGCTGTTCCTCCAGGTTTACATCAAAAGAGCTGATGCCTTAGGAAAATCAATGAAAATTAAAATGAAGAATAAATACATGGAACAACGGAAGAAATTAGTTCAATTTCTAAGTATATTAGGACTCAACTTCCTAACATGGGAGATGCTGGAATGTTACTTAACCATTCAGATTAGTCTGTCAAATGAAATGCTTATTCTATTCACATTGTTTTGAATAAAACATGTATTGTCTTGTAACTTCAAGATTAATATAATGTGATTGTGTGATTGCTTATTTGTAGAAAGACATTGTAGAGTAGGTGCGAGTGGCCTAATAGGGCTGGTTTGAACATAAAACTAGAAGACTGGATGTGGCCGGTTTAAATGCTAAAGGGTTAAGCTAGTAAAAAATTTAACTGAATCAAACCTCAAATTCCACCTTACCATCTTGGAGAAATGTGGATCATGGAACATTGTAGTTTAAAAGTAAGATGAGATAGTCAAAACTGAAGAACCTTTGGTAATACATTGGTCTGCTCAATCAGAGCGAAACTGGGACTAAACAACAACAGTCTAATTTTATTTTGCCATATTGGAATTCTTCAATATGATCCTAAACTACAGTGGAATTATGAAAACCTTGACAGGAGGTCTTAACTCTTTAGCATTCAGATTACTCTATCAAAGGTAATTCTTTTACTTGTTTCAGTCATTTGATTGCAGCCATGCTGGAGCAACACCTTAAGGGGTGTTAGTCGAAGAAATTGACCTCAAGACGTATTCTTTGTAAGCCTAGTACTTATTCTATTATTCTTTTTTTGCCAAACCACTAAGTTACAGGGACATAAACACACCAGCATCGGTTGTCAAGTGATTGGGCAGGGGACAAACACAGACACACACAAATATATATGTTATCATCATCATTATCGTTTAACGTCCGTGTTCCATGCTAGCATGGGTGGGATGGTTTCGCAAGAGCCAGTCAGGCAGAAGCCTGCACCAGACTTTTGTGCCTGTTTTGGCAGGATTTTTACAGCTGGATGCCATTCTTAACACCAATCGCCCAGCAGAATGGACTGAGTGCTTTTCATGTGTCACAAGCGCAGGCGAGGTCAGTTTTGGCAAGTTTTTACAGCTGGATGTCCTTCTGAACACCAACCACTTTACAGTGTGTGCTGGGTGTTTTGAAGTGGCACCTGCACTGATAGGGTCACCAAATACTTACAAGACAAAAAACAAAAAAAAAACTTTCAAGAGTGGAAGGGGCATTGGAAGAGGTGATCTTGTGTTGGATGATGAAAGGTTACAGTGAGATAGAAACAAATGTTTTGCTGTAGAGGAAGTACACGGTTACCCGGAGAGAGGGAGAGAGAAGGAGAGAGAGAGAAGGAGAGAGAGAGAAGGAGAGAGAGAGAAGGAGAGAGAGAGAAGGAGAGAGAGAGAAGGGGAGAGAGAGAGAAGGAGAGAGAGAGAGAAGGAGAGAGAGAGAGAAGGAGAGAGAGAGAGAGATCAGGAATGAAGACAGAAACAGGTGCGCCACTGCAAAGGAACTACATAGTTACCCAACCTGAGGGAAGTGCAGGAGAAGAGATGTGGAGATGTAGATTGGTCTGTTGGGGTAGGGTGAGTGAAAAGTTTTCTTGTTACATGTAGATGGAACACACAGGTCAGGGGGGGGGGGGCTAGGAAATAGCAATGATATAGTGAGTCAGGGCATGTGGGTGGAACACACAGGTTGGGGGCTAGCAGACAGCAATGATACAGTGGCAGAGGCCCAAGAGGACAGGATTGGGAAGTGGGAAATAAGCATATTGCATGAAGTGGAAATGTGAGGAAGAAAAGAAATGTAGAGATGTAGTTTGGTTTGTTGTGGTGGCGTGTGGGAGAAGTTTTCTTGTTAAGTGTGGATGGGACACAAAGCACTTCCAGAACTCAGTTTCGCTGACATGGGTGGGTCTTCTCAAGAACTTCATTTCACCAATATATTTATATACAACAGGCCTCTTCCAGTTTCCATCTACCAAATCCACACACAAGGTTTTAGTCAGCCTGAGGCTATAGTAGAAGGCACTTAACCAAGGTGCCACACAGAGGGACTGAACCTAGAACCATATGGTTGGGAAGCAAGCTTCTTACCACACAGCCACTCCTACGCCTATATAGTCAAGTCTGTTTGTTTATTTACATTGTTTTGAATTAATCATGCATTATCTTGTAACTTTGCAACTTTAATGATATAACTGTTCATTTTTAGAATGACATTGTAGAGTAGGTGTGAGAGGCTGAATCTGGTCAGTTTAAACATAAAACAGGGAGAATATTTTGGCCTGATATGCTAAAGGGTTGAGTAAATTTAAGATATTACCATCAACTCCTTCCAAAGTCTTTTTAACAGCGTTTACACAACTGTTACAAGACATCTGAACTGCATACTCGGTCTGAAAACAAAATTTAAAAAAAAGTTAGAATGAAAATTTTACTTTACAAAAATTTTTATTAAACAAAATAAGAACAAAAATACCCATCAATATCTCATTCCAAGTTAAATAATGGAAAAAAATTTTGCACTTCTGAAGTTTCCTAAGAGTGTGCAGGGAGAGCAAGAAATGGTTAGAATTTGGGGTGGAAATGAAAGTAGCAAATGATGAACGAGGGTGGGGATGTGGTCAATGGGAAAATAATGGAATGGAGAAGGGTAAGATGATGGAAATAGGAATAGTTCAAGAAGGGGAATAGAGTAGAAAGTAGCAGAATGATGTGCAAAGTGTAGGAGCAGCAGGGAGGGGGATATAGAGGTACATATGGGGGGGGGGGCTATAGTAAGCAGGGCTTGCAGGTAGATATGAGAGGGCACTGAGAATGATAGCAGACAAGAGAGGGGTTAAGAATGGAGCATAGGAGAGGGGGGAGTG
>NC_068996.1:50017504-50020940 GCF_001194135.2 Octopus bimaculoides | reverse complement strand
GGGAGACAGCAGGATAGAGATGGTGGCAAAGTGCCAGGCATACTCACAATGGACAGGGATCAGAATATAAATGGGATGGTTGAGTAAAGGCAGAGAGAGAGATATAGATGGTGGCAGGTGCCAGGGAATAACCCTTGAGGTTGGTCGTAATATAAATGGCAGGATACTGTGAAAGAAGTGTGATTAGAGAGTGGGGAGAGGAAGTGAGTGGTGAATACCTGAGTGTATATAGAGTAGGGGAGGGCAGTCTACTGGATAGCAGTGAGGACAGGATTGGGGAGTGAGAGGTAGGCATAATGCCTGAAATGGAAATGTGAGGAAAAGAAAAGATGTAGTTTGGTTTGTTGTGGTAGGGTGTGTGAGAAGTTTTCTTGTTAAGTGTGGGTGGAACATACAGGTTGGGGGCTAGCAGATAGTAATGATACAGTGAGACAGGGCCAAGAGGACATGAATGGGGAGTGGGAGGTAAACATAGTGCATGAAGGAGGAAATGTGAGGAAGAGAAGAGATGTAGTTTGGTTTGTTGTGGTTGGGTGTGTGAGAAGTTTTCTTGCTATGTGTGGGTGAGATGCACAGCGCTTCGAGAACTCAATTTCACTGATGTGGGCAGATCTTCTCAAGAACCTCATACTGCCAGACAGCTCGATCTATTGTCATTTCCTCCATAAGGCTCAACATCCTGAGATCGGTCTTTGCCACTTCATCCTACGTCTTCCTGGGTCTCTCTCTTCTGTGGGTACCATCCACTTTCAGTGATCAGCACTTCTTTATGCACCTGTCCTCATTCATATGCATCATATGTCCAAACCAATGTAGTCTTCTCTCTTGCATGCTACATTTGATTCTTCTTATGCCCAACTTTTCTCTCAATAGATTTGCACTTTGCCATACATGTGCACTGATGTTGCACATACAACAGAGCATACTTCCTTCATTTCTCTTTAGTCTACACATCTTCTGCATTCAGAGCCCATGTCTCACTACCATGGAGTATAGCCGTTCACACACAAGCATCATACAGTCTTCCTTTCACTCTGAGAGAGAGTCCTTTTGTTGCCACATCAAATTCCAATATAATCAGAATCTACATCTTTGAAAGGTATTTGTAATAAATTTCATTAAAGAAAATTCTATTTTTCTGAAAGTTATGAAGAAATGCAGTCAGAAGGGGACACACTTTTTTTTTAGGTATACCTGAAACCTCCTACCACAATATAGCTCTCTGAATTTCCTCCACCCTATTCTTATTCTAGAACCAATACTTTCTGAGCATCCTCCACCAATGCTAATTTGGTCACCTAGGTAACAGAAACTATCTACAACCTCAAGAGAGCCTCCTGGATATTTGAGAGAATCTAAGTCCTGTGGGCTCTTAATGCTTATTGTTACTGCACATCTACCACTTACAAAGACTACTTTATCTGTTAATCTACCTATGATTCCATTGCACCTCTTATGTGTCCATAATTTACACTGGGTGAAGCGAATGTAATTTCTTCCAACTCTTTTCCTACATATTGAACAGGGCCATTTACCTGACAGAACGAGAGTTTTATCTTCTTTCTTACTAACAACAACTTTGGCCTTTGCTTGGTTAACTTTAAGGCCCTTTGATTCCAGGTTTTGTTTCCATATCTGGAATTTCTTCTCCAATTCTGCCAAAGATTCTGCAATAAGAGCAAGCATATAGCAGTTCCCATGGGCACCCAGTTTTGAATTCCTCTGTTATGACCTGGAGGACTATAATGAATAAGAGTGGGCTGAGAACTGAGCCCTGGTGAACCCCTACTTGTACACTAAATTCATCACTGTATTCATGGCCAACTCTCACTGGACTGACAGTACCACTGTACATAGCTTGCATAGCTCTAACAAGCCACTCCCCTACTCCTAACTTCCTTAGAGACCACCATATAACAGAGCGGGGGACTCTGTTGAAATGTTGAAAGCTTTCTCCAGGTCGATGAAAGCTAAGTACAATGGCTTACTTTTGGCCAAGTACTTTGCTTGCAGTTATCTCACTAGGAAGATGGCATCTGTGGTATTCTTCCCAAGTACAAAACCAAATTGCATTTCATCTAGTTTAATTCTATTTCTAATCAATTGAGCTATAACCCTCTCAGTAACTTTCATGACTTGGTCTAACAGTTTGATACCTCTGTAATTGTTTCTATATAAGGCATCATCTTTACCCTTGTAGCAGCTAACTATAATACTGCTACACCAGTCATTGGGCATGGTACTTTCCTAAATAACTTGATTATATACAGGTGACTAAGCTGTATCCTACACTACTGGAAATTTTAATCAGATGCCCTGCTACCCTTTTGGCTATGTGATAAAATTCTCTGCTTCCACCGTTTTCCTAGTCTTTCCAGACCTGTCCCTTAGCTTTTATAGCACTTGTCCTCTAAGCGGTATGTCTCCAACTCTTCCTCTCTTTCGTCATAATCTATATTGCCTCCACTACAACCAACACAACCACAACTTACTACCATCTCTTCTCCCTTCTGTCTCATTTGTTTTTTCTCCCTAATCCTCTTTCTATCTGTCTCACATATTTTTTCTCTAGAGAAAAAAAGAGGAGAGGTAGTGAGAGAGAGGGAGAGACATAGAGGGGGACATATAGACAGAGAGAAAGCAGAGATCTGGTAGCAACTTCAAAGGAATAAATGGAATGTATAAAGTTAGAGGAAGTTGGAGGTGGAATTAGTGATAGGCAGAGTATTTTTTCACTCTGTAAAAAGCATTAGTGAAATAGACAGTATGTGGATTAGTAGAAATAGGAGTCAATGCACCACCAACTCGCCCCCCCCCCACCATTCCGTTTCCAGAAAATAAGTGCACAGTTATCTGTGGAATGGTCAAATTAATTGAAATAAGATGAAAATCCTGAAATATTATCAATTTTATTTAATGTTTTCAGCAGTCAATGTACAAACAAACAAACTTTGCTTTTTATAAGAATAGAGAGAGATAAGAGTGAATTACAAAATAAAAGTAAAATTGCCAAGCAAATCTTTTATCAGCTTCAGTCATGAGACTGCGGTCATGCTGGGGCACCGCGCTGAAGGGTGTAGTTGAACAAATCAACTGAAGTACTTGTTTTTAAGCCTGGTATTTATTTTATTGGGCTCTTTTGCTGAACTACTAGGTTAAGGGAATATAAACAAATATCAGTTGTCAAATGGTGGTAGGGAACAAACACAAAAATACACACACACACAAATATATATAGGGGAGAATATACGAAAAAAAGAACAACAGACGAGGACAGGTGGTGTAAACAACAAAAGGATGTATTAGTTTGACGCTCGGGAATATGGAAAGTCTTTAACGTTTCGAGCTACGCTCTTCAACAGAAAGAATACGGAGAAAACAAGGAGAGAAAAAAATTGAATGGTGTTTGGTCAACGATCTATCATGGCATATATAT
>NC_068996.1:50013986-50015243 GCF_001194135.2 Octopus bimaculoides | reverse complement strand
TTATTGAGCGAAAACACCTAAAAGTTTCACGAGGCTCCAGCAGGGGATGGTGGCGAACCCTGCTGTACTCTTTCACCACAACTTTCTTCCTATTTCTGTTGTATCTGTATTTCAAAGGGTCAGCCTTGTCTCACTCTGTGTCACGCTGAATCTCCCCGAGAACTACGTTAAGAGTACACGTGTCTGTGGAGTGCTCAGCCACTTGCACGTTAATTTCACGAGCAGGCTGTTCCGTTGATCGGATCAACTGGAACCCTCGACGTCGTAAGCAACGGAGTGCCAACAACAACAACAGCAGTAGCACCAAAGTAATGAATGATGCATATTTACAAGCAACATTACAAGTCTAAAAGTTGTTGCATGAATAAGCTTAAGTTCGAGTAAAATAAAATAAACTGCTTCTTAGCATCGACCATAGATCTTGAGGGAGATTATAGATGATTAAATAACTTGATATTTCACTGATACTTTATTTTATCGATCACGGTCGAATAAAAGGAAAACCAGGCGGGATTTGAACTCAAAGTATAAAGGGTAGTAACTTGATAACGAGGCTTCTTGACAATTATGTATCTGCCTGAAAATAATATTAAAAGTAAAAAAAAAAAAGAAACAACTGACAATTTATATTTAAATATAAACAGGGAGGAAAATAATTTAAATACTGACAGGAAAGAACTACAAAGAAAAGAGCAAGAAGATAACCAACCATACACTACCCAAGAAGTTCGTGTTTAAGATTATTGCGGTGAGTTTAGTGTTTATTTGTGAAAGTAGTTTACAGATTTATACCCATCTTTTTATAAAACACTGCATTTCAAATATCTGGTGAAAAGTTCACTCCACCGCTTAGTCGAAAGAGAAGCTCAAGACATTTGATGCCTCCCCACCTTTTAGATTGGGAAATCAATTCAGTTGATGTTTGGTTTGGGTAGTTATTTATTAGTTCGTTGACTAAAAGCAAGCCTAGCCTGCTTGCTTTTAGTCTAAAAGTAAGCAAGACCTGACCGAAGAAACTCCGCCGAATCTTTGAAGTAGGATTTCTGCAGAAACCCAGAAGGAGCATACAAAGAACTAACGGTATCCTAGATGCAAAGGGAAGGCAAGACTTCCGCCCTTCTCTGCTCCACAAAAACCACCCTTTAAAAAAAAATTTTTTTCGACACAACCCCCACCTCCTTTTCGGCTACAGGGAATCTGAATCTGCAAAAAAAAATTGGCAAAAGTCGACATTTCTAAATTAGGGTTAGGGTTTTA
>NC_068996.1:50003150-50012855 GCF_001194135.2 Octopus bimaculoides | reverse complement strand
ATTGGTGTGCAAGAGCACACAGATACAATTATTTCAAAAATTTCATGTTTCATTTGGTAGATGTGGCTTGTACTTGATTCGGATTATTATTTCGCCAGCCGCTACGTTCTGAGTTCAAATTCCGCCGAGGTCGACTTTGCCTTTCATCCTTTCGGGGTCGATAAATTAAGTACCAGTGAAACACTGAGGGGGGAGGTATGTGATCGACTAGTCCCCTCCCATCAAATTTCAGGCCTTGTGCCTATAATAGAAATCATTATTATTATTCGTCCGTCTTTACGTTCTGGGTTCAAATACCGCTGAGGTTGACTTTGCCTTTCATTCTTTCGGGGTCGAGAAATAGAGTACCAGCTGAACACTGAAGTCGATCTTACCCGCTTCCCCGAAATTGCTGGCCTTGTACCAAAATTTGAAATCATCATAATTATTATTATTATCATCATTCCGCTTTACATTCAGAGTTCAAATGTCGCCGAGGTCGACTTTACCTTTCATCCTTTCGGGGTCGTCAAAATAAATACCAGTTAAGTTACTAGCGTCAATGTATTTACTAACCTCTCCTCTACAAATTTCACTCCCTTTAAGCCTATCATAGAATAATAATAATATTATTATTATTTTAAACTCGGGGGGGGGGGAGTTAGGTTTTCAATTTTAAAGAAACGTATGTATGTATCGAACCATATGAAAAAGCAAAAAGAAAAGAAATTAAAAGAAAAAGCAAAAAGAAAAGAAATTAAAAGAAAAAGCAATTGATCAGCAGTACAACAAAGTAGCATAAAAACGGATGATGAAAGCATTATATAAAAAAAAAAAAAAAACACGCACCGTGCTGGGGAAGTCCATGCTGCCAACGTCGTATGACTCTATCTACCTCTGACCAATAAAGAGTTACACGGTAAACCACGCTGACTTATTTAGATTTCACAACTTTTATTCTTTAATATTTCACTTAAAAATCACTCTAAGTTTGTGGATTTTTTTTTTCATTTATTAGGGGGGGGAGGATGATACCTTTTGCTAATATTTCACGTGCTCTTTCGTATATTCTACCTTTTGTAAGTTAATTTATGTTGTTAGATTCTTCCTATCACTAAACAAAGAGAAAGAAAAAATATATATAATCTTAATTATACCACATTACACTATTTGTACACATTCAGCTGTCTTTTTAACCAGTAATTTCTTGATATCCATTTATCAAATATCTTCTTCGTGTCTCTCTTTCTCTTTTTTTCTCGTAAATTATTAACTTACTTTATAATGTTGAATGAATTTAGAAAGCCCGTTGTTTATTATTTGTTGTTGCACAGTTAACCGCTTGTTTATGTTTTCATATTTACCCACCCCAAGTTTCTTCTTTCAGTGGTTACTTTAAAACTTTCAGATTTTTGTGCACATTTAGCCGTTTTAACATTTCTTTTATCTTCCCTGTTTTGATAAGAAACTCCCGTTTACATTGTAATATCATTTATGTATATATTTAAATAGGATAACGTTAGGTATTGTTATATATACTCTAGTATTTATATGAATTGATGCATCTTTGTTAGCCTTTCGTATGCGCCTTCTGTCCACTCATTTTTGCTTCCCCTCGATACTTTTATTAAAGAAAACTGATATATTTTAATCCAAATAGATTACTTTTTTAATCAAGAAAGAAATTGTATATTGCTACCAACGCCAGTTAATTTTACTGTCAAATAGATACAATGGTCACCATATTTGAGAGGCTAACTTTTATCCTCCGGTTTCCCGGAATTCTCTTATGGTTATAGTAAATTAAATTAATATCTCTATGAATTATATGTCCGTCACCGTTACGGAATAGTTTAAACTTCCGACTCTGTCATACTAATTATTGGATTATTCTCATCAGCTACTTGCAGTTATTCTAAATCGTGTTACATATTTTTCCTTGTGCCCTGGCTAATGTTATGATTATCACATTTTTTTTTTGCTACCCCACCCCCCCAAAAAATATACCGTAAATAGTTATTCTGTTAATCTAGATTAATAAATAAGGATTATATTTTATGTTTAAGGTAACTTTACCACTGTCTTCACGCTTTTTACAATGTACTCATTAGTTAACTAACGACCAATTCATTAGAATTATAGAAATGATTTCATTTGAACTCGTTTGGAGAAAATCTGAGTCAACTTCATATAAAGGGAAATTGTTTTGCTTTTCAGTGAAAATGCTGCATCGTACTAGTGATCAAGACGAATCGGATTATCTGTAAGTATTTTAACTTTTAAAATTCGTAATCAACAAAATTTATTTCAACCTGAAGGTTCTACAGACGTTTCTGTTTAGAAACCCAGTATGAGCATAAAAGGAACAAACGTTTGGAAGGGATGTCAAACTTAGCAGAATTTTTAGTTTCGAGGTACACAGGTTTTATAGTAACATTTATAACCGCTATGAATAATATGGATGAGTTGGCAATTGAAATTTTTTATTTTTTTATTTTCTTTATAATACCCTGGGATTTTAGCCGAGTTTGAACATGTTCTGACTTGGTTTGAGTGATTTAGGAATGCGAGTGTGTGTGTGTGACTATATTTGCCAAATGAAATAGAACTGCTTTTCTCATAGCAACTTTGCAGGAAATGCTAAGTCGTGTTACCACACGTCTAACCTTGCTAAAATTGCATTGCTTGCAAAAGCTAGATATTTCCTCTTGAGGATATTAAAAAATATTCCAATATTGGTTAGTTGCTGATCCTCTGTTAGGCACACGAATAAGATTAGTTCAAATTGAACTATTCTTACAACCTGGTGTTTTCAACACTCTCCAGATTATTCCTACTCCCCCAAAAATGTCGGGACCATTTAATTAATTGCTCCTCAATACACTACAACCTCTAGTTAACAAACGTTTTCTTTTTGTTTCATCTACACTTCTAATCAGGTAAACTACAAAGCACCTCCACTACAGCCCATATGATACATTTGCCTTTATCATCATTCCTGTGTCTCTCACTTGCTGAGAGAAAGAAAGACCCCCTCCAGCCACGATTTACAATGCGATTGTACCTACAAAGTTCCCCTCTGAGACATGAGTCCAGGCAAGGTGGTTTGTAGAAGACCAACAGTTGTCTATGCATACCAGCCTCTCCTCTCGATACCACCAATGTTATCCAAGGGAAAGGCGAAGGCTTGGCACCAGTGATGCTGCAACCCATTTCTACAGATGTGTGAACTGGAGCAATGTGAAATAAAGTGTCTTGCTCAAGAACACAACACATGCCCCAGTCCAGGAATCAAACTCACAACTTCACAATTGTAAGCTTGAAACTCTAGCCACTGAACCATATGCCTTCTCTCACTCACTGAACAACTGGCTCAATATTTTTCACTTTAACCTCAGCCAAAAGACTGAGAAGTAAACAGTGAAATAGAATCTAAGAAGACTAGTTCTGTTATACAGTTCATAGTGGAATGGATTTGATGCTGTGAAGATGAAGTGTCTATTGGTGTTGAGTAGATAAGTGTGAGAAACTCCTAATTTATATATCTTCATTTGATGATATAAAATTTGTTCTGTTTAAACAAGCAAATCACTTTACCACTTTCTGTTTCCTATACAAATTCAAAATCAATTGTATTAATCTGATTAGTATGGGTTGAGCTACTTTCTATAGATCATGGGTATTGTTGGTTCTGACTAAATGGCTACAGTTAAGAATGGTTTCCATTCCACAATTTTTTAAATATTATCCTCAGTAAAGATTTAAAAATAAATCTTATATACTGTGTGTATGGGGGACTTGGTTAGGGTGTTACACTTATGCTTGCAACATTGTGGTTTCAATTCCCAGACCAGGCGATGCATTGTGCTCTTGCAAAAAACACTTCCTTTCAGTGTTCTTGTCCACTCTGCTGTAGATGAGAAACCCTCCATGGAAAAGTGAATGTTAAATGATGGCAGTAACTTATATTTCTATTATATCTTCAGGTATATTGAATTTGATGATGATGATGATAATGAAAAGGATGAAGAAGAGGAAGAAGCAGAAAGATTGAAGGAAATAGAGAGCGAACTGTATAGTTATGTCCATTATGGTTCTCAAATTGACTTTGAAACAGAAACTGTCGATCCAAGTAAGTTTCATATCTCTTCAAAGTGCAACTATTGTTTAATGTATTCTTTCATCTAGTTTTGGTTGAATATTTGGTTCTTCAATCAAATAAGCACTACCTATTCATTGAATTAACGTGTTAGTGGATGAGTATTCCAAATACATCTACGTGTACTCTTAACATGATTCTAGGCCAATTGTCACAGGTATGAACCTCTTGAATTATTGCTACAATCCGTTCAGTGAGCTTTTTAAAAATTTTTTTACATCCAATTTCACTATAAAGGTTTGGGTTGACCTGAGGTGATACCTAAGATGCAACAGTGAAGTGGGATTGAACCCTGGACCTCATTGCATTCATTCATGTTATGTTATTTACTCCTTGGCAAGTAACTGCTTTGTTTACCTTATCCTTTCTCATTAAAAGCTGTCTCCCAGCAATAAATTGCTCTACTCATGAACCAATGAGGGAGCTCCTATGTGGTCACATGACTACATCCCACAAAAACCATGTTCCACATTCCACTGTGTCCTTATAACTACACTACACCACACCTAATGTATCCTTATAAAATGACACCCTGGATAAGTTGTCCAGGGTACTCAGAAAAGACAGTATAATCATAGGTAGAAATACCCTTGATTGTAAGTCTGTCTTTTTGATCAGAGTAGTCCCAGGACTAAACAGTTTGATCCAAACATACTGTCTTTTTGTTACTGTATAAATTATTTCAAATTAGATCTTTGATGTTGTCTGGATTAAATATGTTAATGACTTAACTTCATAAGATCTTCATTAGCTATCCTGGGAAATGAATGGTGAACAATTGAACAAAAATGCATAATCAAAATTTTTTGCAACAATATAAGATGTCTCCTGAATAATGATTTCATTAATTTTGCACTTCTGAATTTCGACTGTTATTTCTTCTTCCTCCTACCTCTTTTATTTTAAAACATTGTTTAGTTTCCATCTATCATTATTATGCAATACATACAAATAAACCATCATCATTTAATGTCTGTCTTCCATGCTGGCATGGGTTAGACGGTTTTACTGAAACAGATGAGCCACAAAGTTCCAGTCCGATTTGGCCTGGTTTCTATGGCTGGATGCCCTTCCTAACACCAACCACTCTGATAGTGTAATGGGTACTTTTTACGTGCCATTTACATGACACCAGCAATGGCCATGACTACAATTTCATTTGGCTTGACAAGTCTTCTCAAGCACAGCATAATGCCAAAGGTCTCAGTCACTTGTCATCACCTCCATGAAGCCCAACATTCGAAGATCATGCTTCACCTCCTTGTTCCATGTCTTTCTGGGCCTACCTTTTCCACAGGTTCCTTCCACAATTAGAACTCAGCACTTCTTTATACAGCTGACCTTGTCCATACACATCACATGACCATCCACACCACATTTAATGCCACTTATGCCCAGTTTTTTTTCTTAAGATATTTACACTTTGTCATGCATGCACATTAACACTGCATATCTAGTGAAGCATAATGACTTCATTTTTTACAAGCCTTCACATGTCCTCTGCAGTCACAGCCCTTGTTTCACTGCCGTGTGGCATGGTTGTTTACACAAAGGCATTATACAGTCTGCTTTTCACTCTGAGGGAGAGGTCCTTTCTTACCAACAGAGGTAGGAGCTCTCTGAACTTTGCCCAGCCTCTTCTTATTCAAGCAATTATGGCATTTGATGGAGTCTATTTTTTGTACATTTGTAGTGTTTGTTGTACCTGTACAAGTTCCACACACAAATCCGAATACCACGTATTTTTTTTTTTTATTCTTAAATGTATTAAAAAAATTTCCATGTCTAAAGCGACTGTATTGCAGATGGGATACCAAGTGTATGAGTGCCAGTATTAAATTATGCAATCTTTATGTCCAACTTAACATGCATGCTTTGTTTGAATACCAAATACTGCATTGCTACCAGACATCTGCCACTGAGGAGTGCAAAACACAGTGAAATCACATAATTTGGCAGTTCAAACAGCTATAGCAGACAATTCTTGTCTATCAGTGATATAAGTTGGAGTGTTTTTATGCACCACAAATCCCTATGAGAAGTTCTCTCAAGATAAATAATGCAGTATTCTATGTTCTAACACAACATCCATGTTCAGTTGGATATAAAGATTGCCATTTGTTATTACTGCTGCTTCTGTTGCTATTAAATTAGCTTCTTTCTGTGGAAAAAGTAGGGGTTTCAGCTAGTACAGCATTACATTTTTAGATTTATTTCCTTGTAAATTTTTTCTGCTTACCTTTCAGCACTTTGGAGTTCTTTAGAAAAAGAAAATTCTGCTGTAAATAGACCACTAATGAGGCTGAGGGGTAAGTATTGAATTTCAACAAATGGGTTTTTTTTGTCTTTGGGAGGGAGGGTTCTTTTCTAAATTATTGAAAGGAATTTTTTTATATCAATAATACAAATAGATGAACATGTAAATCGGTTAGGAAATGAAATTATATTTAAGCTGAGATCAAATCACTTATCAACCAGCTATTGTCAAAATTAGTGGGTCCTGAACTCTCTTTATGTGCTTGATTCTTAAATCTATTTGCTTTATGTTTAAACTAGCCAGATCATAAATTGGCCTTTCATACATACCATACACTGTCACTCTAAAACTAAACAATCACATCATTGAAATGTCAAAGCTATGAGATAATGCATGATTAATTCAAAACAATGTGAATGCATAAGCATTGCATTTGACAATAATCTCAAGGCTAAATCATTTCAGCCAGTTATATGAAATAGTCATTAATTTATAGTGCTTGTTATTGCTCTGCATGTGTATTAAAATCAAGAGTGTTTCCGAGCTGACCCTACTACCCTTGTCACAAGATCAAGGTCAGCTGTTAGGGGTGCATATAGCAAATAAAGTTAAGCTCGGGTAATGGCTTTTCTAAAGACAGATGAGGTTAATAATTCAAATAAATTCCAGACAAATCACTTCTTTTTTTAACAGGAGAATTTTAAAATATTCTGTGGTGGTACTCTTAGTTTTAAGAGAAATATTACTCCAGGAATTGGTACATGTATATTTGAATTTGTGGAATCAATGGTAATATCATTAAAAAAAACAAACTGTTTTTAACCTCGTGATTGTAAGATTGTGGGTTCAATTCTCAAATTCGTTGGCACATTGTCCTTCATTTCATGTCCACTCAAATAACAAATTACTTCTGAACAAAGTGGCACCTCATAATCTGTTAACCATGTTCTTGCAAATGCAAGTCATCATCGATGGGCCTTCATGGCTTATAATACACTGGATAACAATGGATAGATGGAATGTATAAACATAGTGATATGAGGGGAAATCACTATACAGGGGTTGGATAAAATAATGGAAACACCTTAAAATTTCAAACAAATTTATTTTAATATGGGGTAGGACTGCTTTTGGCAGTAATTACAGCTTGAATTCTACGAGGTATGGACTCATACAAAACTTGAATTGTTTCCAAAAGAATTTTTGTCCTTTCTTCAGCTAAAACAGTCTCCAGTTCTTGTAGTGATGATGGTGGAGGATATCGGCTCCTTACTTGTTTTCCTAAAATGCACCATAAATGCTCAATAATATAGAGATCTGGGGACTGTGGTGGCCATTCAGTAACAACTTTAGCGGTGTGAATTGGTGCATTATCATCCTGAAAGATTGCATTTCCCTCTGGAAACAGTTCTGCAAAAATAGGATGAATTTGATCAGATAAAATGCTTAAATAGTCTTGACTGTTAATTCTGCCATGCAATTGTATTAAAATCCTTTGCCCATTCTAAAATGTTTGAGAAAGTTCCTCCTGGAAAATGCAACCTTCTTTATTTTATGATTTAAAATACTAGTTATGCATTTTTTTTTTTTTTAAGTTTACTTTAAATATTAGTTTACTCCCTTCTTTAACCCTTTTGATACCGACCAGTCTGTGACTACGATACAAAGCAGTCATTTTAAGAGTGTTCATATTTAGTCCATTTGATTTTAACCTACGTGAGACCACCCTTTGTTCTGAGTTAATACCTTTTCTGTTTTAAAGTGATCCAAGTTAAAACCTTCCTTTAAAATATCTTAAATTACATTTGTAGTTAAATCGGTTTATGCACTTGAAACAGCAGAGATCAAAACTGTGTGTACATTATCTGTAGCATATATGAAACAAACATGGAATGAGACTTGCAGCAGGATTCAGACTCAGAGAATAACTTCTCGGGAATTTTTTGTTAAAAACCTGCTCGAAATGACATCTGGGGTGTTTCACCTGCTCAATGTCAAATACTACCTCAGTTATTTTGTCCCTACCTAGAGACTTTTGTTCCTTTGTTGGTATCAACTGATAGAAATTCCTTGCCTTGCTTTGTAGGAATCAAGTGATAGAAATTCCTTGCCTTGCTAACTCTAAAAGGCTGAAGAGGTGAAATTATGCCAAAGCTGTGGTGTCCAATAGTCTGCTGACATCATTTGCAGCATTTGTGTTTTTAACACAAAAGCATCTCTGAGAAATTGTTCTCGACTAAATCCCATAGCAAGCATCAATTCATGTTTCTTGTTCATAAACTTGCTGTAGAGAATGTATATAACATTAAATTTGTAGTTAATACTTAATCATTTTTACAAGGCTTTTGGAAATTTTATCTTCTGGGCTAAACTTGGGTTGAATTTTAAGACTTCCAGGCTTTCTGATTTGGGTACAAAATGTTACATCTTCCGTAAATTAGTATTTGAACTCTGTTGTGACAGGAAGCTTTTGTACAGTAAAAAAAAAATCATCATTCCCAAACTATATTTGTGTTTATTATATTGAAACATTGTCTTTTAACTGATTAGTGAAAGAAGATAAAAAGAATGCTGAAGAACCTATTTTGACAAAGACCTTCAAGTGCGGTAACTGTTCCCTTGTTGGTCATCTTAGCAGAGATTGTCAGCAAATGGTACTTATTTCCTCAATATTTTACCCATCTATAAGCAAACTCTTATTAAATATTTTTGATGTTTGTGTTAAAATGTCATTAATTGATAATGATAAATATACAAAATTTATTTCTTGTCTATTGGTAGCCTAACATATATTCACATGCACTTAAGTGTCTTTATTTCTCCTTGACCCCCCCTCACTCTTGTGTGGATGTATTCAAGTTCTGTGTGATTAGTATCTTTTTATATTCTAGTCCTAGGAGCAGTCAAATCATACTTCTGTTGGAACTATGCTACTTCAAGTCCCTTATGTAGGCATCTCTTTATAAATTGAACACTCACTTCTGTTACACGTTGGTGTCCAACTCCATTACCTTAACAGGAAATGAAAGCTACAATATGTCCACTCTGGAGTTCCCTTTCTAAGCTGGGTTTTTTTTTTTTAACCCTCTTATCCCCATGCAATGTCTAAAACTGTCAGGTGTGGCGAAATTCTTTTCTCAATGTTCACACAGCATAGCCTACTTTATGCATTGTTCCAAAATTGCCCCCACCCCCACCCCACCCACTCCTAAAAAATATTCCTCTTACAAATTCTTGTTTCCTAAGGTAAGGGAACTGTGATCACTAGTCTATCATTTTAGCCATCTGCTCTTTTCTGCTGCTAAAAGGA
>NC_068996.1:49999185-50001875 GCF_001194135.2 Octopus bimaculoides | reverse complement strand
TATATATATATATGCCTGTGCATATACACTGAGTGGTCAGCGTTAGGAAGAGTATCCAGCTGTAGAAACTCTGCCAAATTAGATTGGAGCCTGGTGTTGCCATCTGATTTCACCAGTCCTCAATCAAATCGTCCAACCCATGCTAGCATGGAAAGCGGATGTTAAACGATGATGTGCATGTATGTATTTGTTTACATTTGCTTTCCTGAAAATCTGAGCTACAAGTAGTGCTGTGGTCAGTATGCCTGTCAACAGGCTCTCTTAGCTGCCTTTGCACTTTCAAAGACACGGAGAATAAGAGATTATTTATTTGAAAGTGTTAGGGGTAGCAATGGCGACAGGGGCATGCAGTTCTAAAAATGATGCCAGCATGGAAAAACAAATGTTAAAATGACCATAATTGGTAGTACTATTAACAAATAAAATGAAGTGATTGCAGCCGGGTTTTTTTGTTTTTTCTGTCCTTCTTTAAACAGTTAAAATGTCTTTTCTATTCTATAATTGATTCATTTTTAAAACAAGATCTTACTTCAAAATACTTGCCAAGCAATAGTTTTACTTCTAAATGTTTAAAAGAATCAGACTATAAAATATATTTCTCTTTTTTTTCTTTTTCAAAATTTTTTGCATTCTTTTCTCTTTTTTTAATTTTAGAAACCACTTGTATGTTACCTCTGTGGAATTTTAGGACACAGAGGCCAAGAGTGCCCAAATAGTATTTGTTATAATTGTGAATGCCCTGGACATCTTGCTCGTGATTGCAATGAACCCAAACGTCCTTATAATGCACTCTGTTCCCGATGTGACATAATGGGCCATATGAATCATGTAAGTAAATGAAACTTATTAAAAATATTTTTATTGGATTTTCAAAATCAGTAGAGTAGGATTGGATAAAAAAAAACTTTGCTTTTTTTTCTCTTTTCTGGTTCTTTATATTCCTTATTCAAATTTCATAAAGTTCAGTTTTGCCTTTCATCTCTCTGAGTTTGATAAAATCCAAGTACCAGTCAAATACTAGGGTTGGTATAATCATTTATCCTCCTCTCCTAAAATATCAGATCTTCTACCTCTGCTAGAAACAAATTATTATTCTATGTCTCTTCAAATGTTAAAGAAACTGTATCATGAAGGGTCTTGTGTTTGTTTTGCATTGATTTAATTAAATCTGTGATATCTTAATGATTTAATCTTCAATCCTAATCTATCACTCACTAACTTGATGTTCTCTGTTCTTGGCACAACTTTTCACTAATTTGATCCAAATTCTGTGTGTGTTCCATTAAACAAATGTATGAATGGTAATTCCCTTTCTCACTCTCTGGGAGAGAGGCACATACACAGACATGTACACACACGGCAGTAACTTCCGCCTACCAAATTCAATTACAAAGCTTCGGTCGGATAAACAGTAATAGAATACATCTGCTATAGAACTTAAAACTGGGTAGTGTGTATGTATATAGATAAGTATATACATATGTGATTATATACAGACACTCATAAATCACATCCCTAATTTAGTATTAAATCTAGGTATGAATTCTTTTTTCCTCTTCATATTCAAACTTGGTATCAGCTTTGTCCTTTGTATTAGCCAAATCCCGTTCTTTTTTTTCTTCAGTTAAAACCAAGTATCAAAAGGCGCAGTTTAGACAAAAGTAAATATTGTATTTTTTATTGCAAAGTTGACAGTCTACTGTGAGATTCACCCTTAGTTGAGATGTTCACAACTGAGTAGTCGTGGCAGCCAAGCTGAGGATGAACCTCTTGACTAGACCGTCAACTTTGAGATAAAAGCTTCTAATGTCTTCCTAAGTTCATATTAAACATTCAACAGACTATTTCGTTTGTTTCCATTTCAGCTAAATTCTTGTAATCATAATTAGTTCTATTTGACATATATGCTGTAGAGTTCTTAATTCTTTTGGTTCGGTCTAACTGTGCGTCACCTTTGGTGAGTGTCTTCTGCTATAAGACCTTGACTGACCAAAGTTGTGAGTGGAATTGGTAAGTGGGAACTGGGCAGGCGCATCATTGTGTGTATATGTATTAGGTGATGATGTCACAGATATGGCTTGGTGGTAAGAAGCTTGGTTCCCAACCATGTGATTTTGGGTTCAGTCCTCTTGCATGGAACCTTGGGCAAATGTCTTCTACTATAACCTTGTGCTGGCCAAAGCCTTGTGAGTGGATTTGGTAGATGGAAACTGAAAAAGGCCCATCGTGTCTGTGTATGTTTGTCCCCACCACCACTTGACAATCAGTATCTGGTTATATCCGTGACTTAGTGGTTTGTCAAAAGGAACTAATAGAATAACTACCAGGCTCTAAAAAATGAATAACGGAGTTGATTCATTCGACTAAAATATTCTTCAACGTGGCTGCAGTCTAATGACCTAAACAAGTTAAAGATGGAAAATAGTTTTACAAAGACCAAAGAACATAGTAAGTAATAGTCTTACATACACCCCAAAAAGATGGGTTGGCCATGGTAGGAAGCTTTTGATCCTAGTTCCACATGATTGTTATTGACCTGGTGCTAAACACCAACTAGGTATTTTGCTACTGTTCTTATAATTGATTCATGACAACAGTTGTTAAGTTTCACTATTTACTCATTAGGACCTTGAAATTGTGTTATGAATAATTTGAAATTTAAATGGGTTTTTTTTTTTTTTTTTTTTTTT
>NC_068996.1:49993577-49999175 GCF_001194135.2 Octopus bimaculoides | reverse complement strand
GGTTTTTTTTTTTTTTTTTTTTCTTAAAGGAATGCCCTGATCTTTGGAGAAGATACCATATGACCGTAAGTCTTACTCTCTTCACTCTCTTTTACTTGTTTCAGTCATTTGACTGCGGCCATGCTGGAGCACCGCCTTTAGTCGAACAAATCGACCCCCAGTACTTATTCTTTGTAAGCCGAGTACTTATTCTATTGGTCTGTTTTGCCGAACCGCTAAGTTACGGGGACAAACACACCAGCATCGGTTGTCAAGCAATGCTAGGGACACACACACACACACACACACACACACACACACACACACATATACGACGGGCTTCTTTCAGTTTCCATCTACCAAATCCACTCAAGGCTTTGGTCGGCCCGAGGCTATAGTAAAAGGCACTTGCCCAAGGTGCCACACAGTGGGAATGAACCCGGGACCGTGTGGTTGGTAAGCAAGCTGCTTACCACACAGCCACTCCTATACCTATATATGTATTTTTGTTTCATTTTTTGTGTACGAGTGAAAAATGAACTTTATATTGGAACTTTCTTCTTTTTCATTACATCCAGAATTTAGTTTGTTTCAAGCTGATGGAAATAATCCTTCATCTTTTACTTGTTTCAGTGATTAGACTGCTGCTATGCCGGGGCACTGCCTTGATGAGTTTTAGTCGAACAAATTTATCTTGGAACCCTTTTTTTTTTTCTTTAAACTGGTACTTATTTTGTTGAACTCTAATACTGAACTGCTAAATTACAGGGATGTAAACAAACCAAAACCAGTTGTCAAGTAATGGTGGGTGGACAGCAAATGCACACACACACACACACACACACACACACACACACACACACACACACACACACATGTGTGTGTGTCCAGTGACATTGCTGTTTTCTTTGCAAGTTACTTAACAAAATAATCTGATGCTAAAGGGTTAAATACTTTAAAAAAAAATTAAAACTAATGTGAAATTGAAAACATGAAAAACTGTTTGTGAAAAGTGTTTTGTTGCAGAATCTGGCAAATTTTATCTAATGTTTTTATTTTTATTTTTTATGTCAATGTGATCTTCAGACCAAAGAAGGACCTATTGTGAAGGTGCCATCTCGTTGTAACCCAAGGGTTTATTGCTCCAATTGTGGATTATGTGGACATTTCGCCTATGTATGTATTAGCTAATTTTAATCAACAATCCTTTACTATTTTAGCTTTTTTTTCTTTGTATATGTTTGTACTGATCTGTTTACCATATTTGGTGGGAAATGCTAATTGTATACATTCTTGAATTTTATCACTGTTATCTAACAAAAGGTATTTCTACTGTGACAGTTCATTGTTCATCATCATCATTGTCCGTTTTCCATGCTAGCATGGGTTGCACAATTTGACTGAGGACAGGTGAAACCAGATAGCTACACCGGGCTCCAATCTGATTTGGCAGAGTTTCTACAGCTGGATGCCCTTCCTAACGCCAACCACTTCGAGAGTGTAGTGGGTGCTTTTATATGCCACCGGCACGAAGGTCAGTCAGGCGGTACTGGCAACAGCCACACTCAAAATGGTGTATTTTACATGCCGGCACTGGCAACGACCTTGCTCAAATGTTTTTTTTCACATGCTGCATTTCAATGCTTGCATGAGTCAGACAGAATCTGTTGAGACAAATATTTCTACGGCCGGGTCACCTTCCTTTTGCCAGCCCTCACCTGCTTCCAAGCAAGGTAATGGTTTTTTATGGACAACCTCACTTGTATGATGATCATGCATCTTTACAACCATCACATGATGTCTAGGTAAAGGTACACAAAAATTACCTGTTACAATTATTGGAGTGTAGCAGTGCTGTGGTACTGCCTTTGACTGGTTTAGTGGAACAAATCGAAACCAGTACTTATTATTTAAGTTTGGGGTCTTTTTGCCAATCTGCTAAGTCACAGGGGGCAAACAAACCAACACTGGTTGTCAAGTGGTGGGCAGTGGTGCAAATACAAAGGCACACTTCATCATTTAATGCCTGTTTTCCATGCTGGCATGGTTGGACAGTCTGACCAGAGCTGGTAAGCTGTGGAGCTGTACCAGGTTCCAGTCTAATTTGACATGATTTCTATGACTAGATGCCTTTCTCAGCACCAACCATTTTACAGAGTATGCTGGGTGCTTTTATGTGGTGCTACACAGGTACTCTCACATGGCACAGCCAAAAGTGCTTTTACACCATCAGAAGGACAGTCTTAACACTCCTGCTGTCGGGTACAGGTCTATTGTCATCTCGCCTGAAAGGCTCAGTGTTCTGATATCATTCTTCAGTGCTTCATCCCATGCCTTCCTGGGTCTTCCACTTGTTCCATTCACTATTAGAGATCAGCACTTCTTTATGGAACTGTCAGCATCCACCTGCATCCCATGATCAAACAAATACAGTCTTCTCTCTTGCACACAGCATCCAATTCCTCTTATGCCTAACTTCTCTCAGAGTGGTTGGCATTAGAAAGGGCATCCAGCTGTAGAAACATTGCCAAATCAGATTGGAGTCTGGAGAGGCCTCCTGGCCTGCTAGTCCCCAGTCAAACCGTCCAACCCATGCCAGCATGGAAAACGGACGTTAAACGATGATGATGACTTAATGGAGATGGGAATTTTAATTGCTAAATCTAGTGATGGAAAGTAGGGGAGATAACTCTGGAATTAGAAATAGAAATCGGTAGAGTGACTTCAGGCCTGTTTCTCTTATTATACCTGATCAATGAATCCTTGTTTAACTGTTACTGTCCGGTCTTAGAATGACTACAGGTTTTTTTAGGAGTGAATACTGATTAAACTGATACTTAATACAAGTGAATGGAGTGGCTGGAATAGATACAACCAGAGACTCTTGTTGCACGAAGAACTAACAGTAAAATGGAATATAACATACCAAAATACCATCTACATTGCATTTCTCTAATTTTGCATTAAGGCACTGATAAGTTCACTTTCCAACCACATGGTCTCAGGTTCAATCCCATTGTGTGGCACCTTGAGCAAGTATTTTCTACTATAGCCCTTGGCTGACCAAAGCCTTGTAAATAGATTTGATAGACGTAAGCTGAAAGAAGCTCATCGTGTGTGTGTGTGTGTGTGTATTTATTTACATTGGACAGATATGTGTCCTCATCTTGTTTGTTGTTACCACAACATTCAAGGCACTGCCTGGAATTGAACTCAGAATCTTGGGGTTAGTAGCCCATGCTCTTAACCATTGCACCAAGATTCCAAGTTCACTTCCAGGCAGTGCCTTGAATAAATAATATCAGCTAAAAAAAAAAATACCTTAGGAATGAGAACCCAGGGTTGGGTTTAAAATTCTACAAGGACACCTGATGAAGGCTGGAGAGTAAAGCAGCTGAAACTTGGTAACAAGAAACAAGATGAGGACACATATCTGTCCAATGTAAATAATGTACAGAATACTTCATCTTTAAAATATAGAACACTGTGTGTTAGTGTCTCCTTGTCTAGACATTGCATATTGGTTGTAAACGAGTGTCATCCTCCTACGAGTGGTGTCATTTGTTTCCAATCTTCTGTGATAACATGTCTGGCCATGGAGAGAAATATTTCCTTTGCTTAGTAACTGGTGAGGGTTTTTGGCAAATTAATCCGCCACATTCAACTCGACCCAACTCATGCAAGCATGGAAAAGTGGGCATTAAAATGATGACAATGACTACATTTTGTTACAAGAGCACATTGTTTCTAGACAATTCAGCATCGTATCTTCTGCTGTATTTAGTTTGCAGTAATTTGATTAACATTTGTTTTTGTTAAATATGAATTTTTGAAGATGGATAAAATTTAGTGATACTTTTTTCTTTGTGTGCTTGCATGCACACGTGTGTGCATATGTATGTATTAGGGCATCCAGCTGTAGAAACTCTGCCAAATTAGATTGGAGCTTGGTGTTGCCATCCGGTTTCACCAGTCCTCAGTCAAATCGTCCAACCCATGCTAGCATGGAAAGCGGACGTTAAACGATGATGATGGTGATATATATATACTTGGCTGTTTGTTGACATCTTTTTTCGCCTTGTAAGGGTAATTTACTCATTGTTTTCTGCCATTCTAACAGCAATACTGTGTTTCAAAACAATATCACCTTTTTGTTTGTATCGTACACTACACATTCAAACGCTTCTAATAAAAACAAATGTTTGTTTATATTTACACACAGACACACACACATATATTATACATATGTACATACATTTAATATATGTATTTTTAATCTTAAACAGGATTGTTATAAAGTAGCCATGTACAAGTTCATCAAACCTAGTTATCCTTTCATTGTCAGCTATAAAAATCACTTCAAGACTAGAATAAATTTTGAAGTAAGTATGCACAACATTGTATTTAATTTATTGTATAAATCTTTTTCTTTTAATATTTTCACTAAAATCTTCACAACTATGCAAACAATAACTGCAAACTGAACAGAAGAAAGGTGGCATCTGTAAATACCAGGTGTATCATAAGTCAGCATTTAACCCTTGGAAATTTGGTTGGTTACTAAAAGGGCATCAACTCTTCACCTTCTCAGTCTGTCTTTAGTGAGTGAACACATGCCTTTCTGGCACTTGTGCTCGTGGCATGTGTAAGGACTTTTGAGCGAGATCGTTGCCAGTGCCGCTGGACTGACTCCTGTGCAGGTGGCACATAAAAAGCACCATTTGAGCATGGCCATTGCCAGTACCGTGTGACTGGCCTTCGTGCCAGTGGCACGTAAAAGCATCCACTACACTCTGAGTGGTTGGCGTTAGGAAGAGCACCCAGGTGTAGAAACTCTGCCAGATCAGATTGGAGCCTGGTGTAGCCATCTGGTTTCACCAATCCTCAGTCAAATCGTCCAACCCATGCTAGCATGGAAAGCTGACGTTAAACAACGGTGATGATGATGATGATGAAATCTCGCTAGCACTTATTCCACAATAACATGCACCCATTGTACTCCAGTGTTGATAGAAATGAATTGTGTGACAAATTAAGTCTGAATCAGTTCTGTTGCAAGCACCTGGGCCAGGTCTTTGGGTTAATATGTCCAAATCTCTTTTTTCTCCCATCCTTTACCTGCCAAAATGCCATGGATGCTGTTCTTCACTCTCTAACTAAACGCTTAAAAGAACTGCATAAATATTGAATGCCTATTTGTACTTAGTCTGAATGGGTATTTTGTCATTGTTAGCCTTGGAAGTTTGCTCAAATCCTAATTTTGGATTTCAAATTATTAATCAAGTATTGTTCGGGGAAATTTGCTGAATACTGTTCATTGGGATTTGAATTTCAACTGATAATAAATGACAGCTTTCATTTGTAAGTGTTTGGCAATTACGAGGGGGGTGGGGAAAAGTTCCTGGCTTTAAGGGTATTGTGAAAGGCCTGGTTTGGAGGCCCAACCTTCTGAGTTCTTTAACAGGACTTGGAAAATCTGAAGGACCATTGCAATAAGTGTGTGAATCTGAGAGGGAAATATGTTGAATAAAGTCATAATTAACTGATCCTCCTCTATTTTCTTTTACCCAAAGTCAGAAACTTTTCAGCACACCCTCATATGTAATATATATATATATA
>NC_068996.1:49990868-49993421 GCF_001194135.2 Octopus bimaculoides | reverse complement strand
CCCCCCCCCCTCATATGCGAATATACTTGTATAAGATTTGCATGACAAGAACACTTGTCTGAGCCATGGAGAAGAGGATGTTAAAATAATAGATTTTTCTCCTGGACTCTGGTGCCAATCATTATATTAACCAATGTTTTGCTCAGTGACACCACTTGTCAGTTATCTCTCCTGTTTAAGTAATCTCAAACAAAAATCATTGTGTTAGTGTCCACTTTATTTTGTATGGGTTGGACAGAATTTGTTGAGGCTGATTTTCTATGATCAGTCGCCATTCTCGCCACCAACCCATGCCATGGCCAAGACGTGTTCCATGGAAGGTAGGAAATGGATGCCGCTTGCATGAGACTTAAACTTATTTATGTCTGTTATGCAGTATAAAGGCATGGAGACAGTAGCTTGCACTCATATACACACACATAGGTACACACACACAATCCGCTTCATTCACTTTCTGTCTACCAAGCCCACTTACAAAGCTTTGATTAGCGTGGGACTATTGTAGAAGACATTTTCCCAAGGTACCAAGCAGTGAGACTAAACCCAAATCCATGTAGTTGGGAAGCTAATGTCTCGCCACATGACCACATCTGGTGAAAAATCTTATATTTTTTCTTTGTTTAAAGACTTACTGGTCTTCTATGGTGTATGGGTGCACCCCCTCCCCAACACACACACACACACACACACAGTTAACTTTCATTGCTTTCCTGTTCCTTGAAGTTTTGCACTAAAACTTCAAGCAATGGGACAGGAGTTGCTTTTACTAATTTACCTAAACACACTGAACACCATTTACTTTCTGAATCTTAATAGTATTTGCAAGCATTATATATATATAGTTTTTTTTTTTGTTTTTTTTTACTTTTTATATATATATGTGTGTGTGTGTGTGTATATATATATTTTTTTTTTTTTTTTTTTTTCTATCTTTTCAGAAAGAGCAGAAAAGATATATGAAATTAATGGTTGGAAATGATGGTAAGTATTAACTATAAACTGCTTGGAAGATAAATTACAATGTGCGATTCAAAATTATTTGTAAGATCAAGTTGCTTGCTAAACCTAGTTGTAAGTTCATTCCATGCTGTTTGTTATTCTAGGAGAAGGTGCATAACTCTAACTAATTCTAATGATTTGATCTTCATCTATTTACACCTTGTTTCATTTACATGATTGTTTCAATTTCTGGTAAGCGGTAACTAGTTGCAGCTGTGTGGTAAAAAGCTTGCTTTCCAACCACATGCTCAAGGGTTCAGTTCCACGATCTTCTATTATAGGTCTATGTCAACCAAAGCCTTGTTAGTGAATTTGGTAGACAGAAACTGAAAGAAGACCATCGTGGCTGTGCTTGTCTTGACATCATGAGATACTTGTAAAATGATTATCATTGTCAAACGAGTAGCGGCATTCATTTTCAATATCTTGTGGAAACATGTCAGGCCATGGAAAAATATTAACTTGGAAATGTTAGCTTGCAAAGCTCAGTTGGTAGAGCATCTGACTTTTCTGTTTGAATCTTAAGTCATCTGAGAGTTGTGGGTTCAAGTCCCCCTGCAGGCGAAACAATTATTTTGTCCCTCCATACCAACATCATGGAAGGCAGATGTTAAGCAATGATGATGATGAAATGTGTGGGTTGGTGACAGGTAAGGCATCTGCCTTCAACCCTTACAAGCATGGAAAAGTGAATGTTAAACTGATGATGATGATTATTGTGACGACTAGAGCGTCCAGTTGTATAACTAAGCATTTACTCTAACAAAATGAATGTAAGTGTAACTATATTTGGAAATTTCAATTTGTAGCTATGTGGTTTTTCAGTTCAATCTCACTACATCATTCCTTGGACAAATTTCTTCTGCCATAGCTCTGGGTCAACCAAAGCCTTGTGGAAACCAGTCATTGATAATTTCTGTTCTCGTTTAGTAGATTTTAATCCATTTCTGGCTTCAACCATACCACATATTTCTTCAGCATCTTGACTGTAGTCCATTTAGTTCCAAGCATTTGGGTTAGGACTTCAGGTCTTGGGGATCCTGAAATGATCATAGGCACTACTCTTCCTCTCAATAGAAAAAAAAATTGTTCAAGGCGCCGGATTGGCTGTGTGGTAAAAAGCTTGCTTCCCAACCACATGATCCCAGCTTCGGTCCCACTGCGTGGCGCCTTGGGCAAGTGTCTTCTACTATAAACTCAGGCCAACCAAAGCCTTGTAAATGGATTTGGTAGAAGGAAACTGAAAGAAACCGGTCGTATATATTTCAATACGGAGCAAATAATTCATGAGAAAATATAATTCACAAAAAAATAATTTGTGAAGATGTTCTGTTATCTAGTGTAACAATTTAAAAATGATAACAGAATAATATAGGCGATTGCAGGCCCCAAAATAAGCATTAAATAACTGAAGGAGTAAAATTAATCAAAGGACATACTAAGTATGTCTACCTGCTTGAAATAACAGCAGGTAGACATACTCAGTATGTCCTTTGATTAATTATATATGTGTGTGTATATACATATACATATATATATATATATATATATATA
>NC_068996.1:49972703-49990347 GCF_001194135.2 Octopus bimaculoides | reverse complement strand
TTAAATACAAAAGTTAGTTTATTTTTTTTATTGACCTATCCTATTAACTTTTCTCTAATATTTAACCGTTTTTCTTTTTCGAAAATAACAATTCATCTAGATCATGCACTATAAAAGCGAAAAAATATTTTTAATGGTTTTTTTTTTTTTAAATTTTTTTTTATTATTTTCCTATATTTCTTTTTCAGCCGAAGTGGTAAAAAAGAAAAAATCCAAGAAAAAGAAGAGAGACAACCGTAAGTATTATTGTTTAATGGTGCTGCATTGAATTTACTGTGGACCTTGTTGGCTCTATGCACTATGGGACCATTGAGTGAGTGCATAGAGAGAGAGAGAATACATAATAATCCTTTACCATGGTTGAACAACCAATTCCAACTAGTTGAGATTCACAGTATTGGTTGTACTATTCATCCTTTTAATTGCTGAATACAAAACATAGGTAGCAAGACCTATTTGAGTGATTTTCATGAGTCGCTATCTTACCCTTGTATGTAAAATAAAGTGTTTTGTTCAGTAACACACACAGTTGGTCCGGGAATCGAAACTATGATCTCATGATTGTGAGTACAACACCCTAATCACAAGGCCACACACCTTCTCTGAGCCAAATATAAGTTGACGTGCCAGTATGTCATGTTGATTTGCTCAGAATATGAGCACCATGTTTATTGCCAGGATTGGTCCTATAATTCTTGGAATTTTGAATTTTCGTTATTTTATTGGGTTTCACTGGAAAAAATGCTATTAGTCATTTGGAAGGCTGAATAATAAATCTATTATGTCAAATTCTTGCTGAAAAAAATAAAACCCCACAAAATTAATTCACTGGATTAATTTTGATAGCATTATGAGCAACAATATTGTTAGTTACAAGTTTCCCTGTAGGTCATTCACTGGTCCATTTCTGATGGCAAGACTGTCGGTGAAAGGCCAACAGCTTGTGGAAAAATTCGACAAGGTACTTTTTGTTTTGAATGTACCAGTTTCAGTTTTTTTTTTCTAATTTGTACTCTTTTTACACAAAATATGCAGGTGTCTCCTTGAGGCACTGATTAGCTCAAGGTTTATTCTAGAAGACATCTATCCAAAGTGCTGTACTGTAGGACCTGAAGCATGTTACAAAACGAATTTCCTTAATCGAGGTGCCTTGCTTGAATTGATCATTCATGAATTTAATTAGTTACAAAGCTTATGTAGAAATCAAATTTAAGGATATTTGACTTGTACAATACAAATTGAAAGCTACTGTAGCTATTTCACAGTGCCTATTGCAAGATAGATAACTTTGCTTGACCTATTCAAACAGCTTAACCTTTTTGATATCAATTAACCTGATACTGCCCCTGTTTCTGATACAAATTTCTTGTTTTAAAGTGATCTAAATAAAAACCTTCTTCCACCAAAATTTCATGTTAATGCATGTTCCAAACACCAGCTTGATAATGGTCATTATTTTCAAATTAATTGAAACAAAGGCAGTATATTTCAACAGTAATATAGTAACAAGGTTTAATCCCTCCGTAGTATTTAGTGATGTGATGAGTTTTTCATGTTTGCAAGTTAAAACCTTGCCGTGTTTGCATGATTTTGTAACAACTTCCACTTCAAGTTTGAGTAACTGCTCTGTCAAACTGTAAAACTAAGCTTGAGTTCCAACATGCAAAAGTTTAATTTTTTTGTTTTTTAGAAAGAAAGATAAAAGTAACATTTTTTTTTCCTTCTTAGTTCATGAATATAGATATTAAATTCCAGTTTTGAGAATATTTTGTTTGTGCTAATGTATGGAAATGAGACATATATCAAGAATGAGAAAGTGCTTGAAGAGCTATGAAATTTGAAGGAAAATTTGAAGATAGCATGGATAGACAAAGCATCTAATGCAAAAGTGATCACCTGAGCTGTAGTAAATTAGGAAATTACTTTGTGAGATAAAGGCTGAACTGAATTTTCTTGGTCATGTGATGATTGGAAAGATTGAAGGGAAAAGAAGCAGGGGAAGAAGGTTGATATAGATGTCAAGCTTGATAAAGTGGACGGAAGAAAGAACAAAAAATTGTGACAGGTCATGATTGTCCATGTCTGACATTCTGGACATGGCACCTCAAAAAAAAAAAAAGTTCTAGATGAGTAAAATTGAAAGACCAAACACAGCATATAAATTTAAATAATTTTTCTAAATATCAAATTATTTGATTGTATATATTTATTTTTTGCAGAATTTCAAATAAAAGCACAGATTGATTGTAATGGTAAGCTCACTTTCTGCTTTTTTTTCTCTCTGTTCTTGTCAGTTATTTATTTAGCTGTTTTGTATTTTTTGAAATCTCCAGCTAATCCTGTGGTTCCCAAACATTTTTTTGCCTATGGACCCCTTCAATTTTACTCTACTGGACCCTTATTTTTACTTTCACTTGTTTCACTCATTTGACTGTGGCCATGCTGGAGCACCACCTTTAGTTGAACTAATCAACCCCAGGACTTATTGTAAGATTTTGTAAGCCTAGTATGGCAACATAAACACGAACATCGGTTGTCACGCAAAGATGGGCAGACAAAGACACACACACACACACATATATATATATATATATATATACACAACGGGCTTCTTTCAGTTTCTCTACCAAATCCGCTCAAGGCTTTGGTCGGCCTGAGGTTATAGTAGAAGGCACTTGCCTAAGTTGCCATGAACCTGGAACCGTCAAAAAAAAACTCTTAATGATTATTGAATATTACAAATTGTATTTAAAAATTGTTACAATACTATAGAAGTATAACTTATTCATTGTTCATAAGCTTTAACAGCAAAATCGTATGTGGACCCCAGTTAAGAACCACTTCTCTAAACCACAATCATGAATTGATTCAGTTTATATTGATTTTTTTTTTTCCCTGTTTCTCTATATTTTTTGTCTTCAGTGAATAAGAAATTAAAAGCCAAAAAAAAGAAAAACAAACTCGGTAAGTATTTGCTTAGTTTTTGGAAGTTATTTATGGAGTGTAATGGCATGGTTGGCTCTAATATACCAGTGATTTGCTCAAAAATGACTGCCTTGTCTGTCAGTTGTCATTTATTCTTGTAGTAGCTTCATATTTCATGAGATACTGACTTTATTAGAGCTATTGAGCTTGACAGGAAGCGATGCTGTTAAACATTTGGAAGGTTAAATCTATAAATTTATCAATACATTGAATACCCAATAATTTGCTCAGGTAATACATAGTTTGTTTGGTGAAATATTTTAACATCTGGTTGTGTAATGCAGATTGAAGTTAGTCTTATTTTTTCTTCTCTTTAACCCTTTAATATCTAAACCTGTCATATCTAGCCCAGACTGACCAGATCTGGCTTCTCACACCTACCCTACAATATCATACTAAAAATAAACTATCGAAATTTCAAAGCCAGAAGATAATGCATGATTAATTCAAAACTTTGTGAATAAATAAGCATTGCATTTGACGGAATAATCTGAATGCCAAGGGGTTAATCCCTTTGCACTGACTTAGGAAAACTATGACTTATTCTCTCTTATTAGCATTTGGTGTACTGATGAAATGGAGCTACTAGGAATTCTAATAAACCTTGGCTAATCTTTTTGGTTCTAAGGTTTTTCACTCATTGTAACTGAAAAAAATGGGGTAATATTCTCTTTCCGAGGTTCTTTATTGTCATTATGCTAAAATAATTCAAGATCAATCACTTGTAAGAGTAACTTTCAAAAGTTATTTCCTATGGAAAAGTTCACAAAAGAATTTATTTTGAATTTCACAAAAGAAATTTTGAAAGTATTCTGTAATTAATGCTATGATTTTTTTTTTTTCTTTTTTTTTTTCCTTTTCAGCCAATAAAGTTGCTGATAAAAACAGATCTAAGTGAATATTCAGAAATATTTCAACAAATTTCTCCTGGACAAGAATTTAAATTGAATACAATATTTGTTAGAATTAGAACTATATATTTTCTGAAGAATGAAAGTATAAGTTTATTTAAAATTTTAGTCAGTCATTGTTTTAATTTTCGATAAAGATTACTGAGTTACTTAAACGTTTTCATTTTACAAAAAAGATAATTTCATTAATTAATACGTAATAGAATAAAGAGTATATATATATATATATATATACACATATAATAAACACATATTAAGTTTTAGTTGTACTACTGTGAAGACAGTGCTTCAGTATGTTCATTTTTTTTTTTCGTGTTAAATTTTATTTATAAAGAAAGGGAATGTTTGATACATTTACCAACCTATTGGATATTTTTGATATTCCACATGTTCTAATGTATTAAAATGTTTATGTGATGTTTTGTTTTGCAAATATTGCATATGGCATACAACAGATTGTATCTTCCTCATGAATAGATTGGTACTTTTTACTGTTTTTGAAAAGTCCATGTTGTGTGCAAGATAATTTATTGCAATTAAATATAAATGGCAGATTCCACTACATCATACTCCGCCTTTGTTTTGTTTTTGTTATCTTTTATCTCTTACTTGTTTCAGTCGTTAGACTATGGCCATGCTGGGGCACCACCTTGAAGAATTTTTAGCTGAATGAATTAACCTCAGTACTTACTTTTTTGCTGAGCCTGATACTTATTCTATCAGTTGCTTTTGCCAAACTGATAAGTTACAGGGACGACGCTGGTTGTTAAGTAGTGGAAGGGGAGGACACACAGACACACACACACACAGGTGGCTTCTTTAAACTTCTATCTGCCAGATTCACTCACAAGGCTTTGGTTGACCCAAGGGTATTGTAAAAGACACTTGCCCAAGGTGCCACACAATGGAGCTGAACCTGGAATTATGTGATTAAGAAGCGAGCTTCTTACCACACAACCACTCAGTTTTTTTTCATGAAAGAAGTTATTTTCTTGCTCCATGTAGAACTCTTCATTAAAATGTATTCACTGCCTTATCTTCGAAACGTCTAGTTAGAATAGAGGCAGCTGACGAAGGATTAATTCCAAGTGTCTATCTGTTTTCCTGTGTGTTCGTTCTGTTGTCTGTAGTTCATTGTTCTAACGTCCTGTACCCTGATATGCATCTATATACACATGTAGATGTAAGTATGTACATATATGTGTGTATATATGCATACATATTCTTTGTATTATATATAATATACATATATATATATTTAAATTTGTGTGTGTGTGTGTGTGTATAATATATATATATAGCTTTAATCAAAAGATTAAATGTGGTACTTAAAATGTTTGAGGCACCAGAATTTGGTAGGGTAAAAACCAAAAACAAAATCAAGAGATTTGGTGAATAAAATTTGAAGAAAAGCAACAAAAATTCAATAGGTTATAGCAGTACGTACGTTTCGTACAAACTTCATTTATTTATGTAGTGAGAACACTACATAAAATGTACTCCTCAGCTGCATGATGGAAGTTCATTTCAACTTCCTGAAATGAACTTCCATTATGCAGCTGAGGAGTACATTTCATTGCACATCTTATGTGGCATTCTCACTACATAAACAAATGAAGTTTGTACGAAACGTACGTACTGCTATAACCTAATGCATTTTTCTTGCTTTTCTTCAAATATATATATATATGTCTCAATCATTGTTTAACGTCCTCTTTCCATGCTGGCATTGGTTGCACTGTTTGACAGGAGCTGGCCAGGCAGGAGCCTGCACCAGACTTCTGCAACTGTTTTGGCATGTGTATGTGTGTTTATATTCATTATGAGAATATATACCTCTTAAAAGAATGTGTTTAAAAACTGATGTCTATCTGTTGTTTTCTGTTTTCCTTATATATATATATATATATATATATATATATTGATAGGAAGGACAACAAAAGAAAGAAAGAGACCTCGATATTATGTAAATAGAGGAATTTATCTGTAAAAATATGTGACACTTATTCTGTAGTCATGATAGAACTCGGAGTTTTATCATGGCTACCGAATAAGTGTCACATTTTTACAGATATATATATATATATAAAATCTTGTTTCAATATTAGCTTTTCCATGCCATGCTGGCATGGTTTATACCAGGAATTGATTTTAAGGCCAGAAGTTCTTTCTTTTGCCAACCCTTGCTTGTTTATAAGGGAATGGATTTTTGTATTCTACAGGTCCTCAAGAGCACAGACTGACTGGTTGTAATATCAACAAGTGTCGTCAACAATTACAGCTTTACTAAAATGGTATCAAGCAAAATATCAACATTCATACAAGTGTGTGTGTGTGTGTGTGCAAATATAATCATCCTCGTTTAGTATTTATTTTTCATATTGGCATGTGTTTGATGCTTCAATGAGCTAGCAACCCAGAGAGCTGCACCAAATTCCAGTTGTCTGTTTTGGCATGGTTTCTGGAGCTTCACACCAACCACTTTATAGATTGTAACTGGGTGCTTTTCATATGGAGGGATCATTAGGCAGCTTGTAAGACAGTCCCCTCAACTGAGGGAGGTGATTTCGTGCCTGTACGTGAGAGGTTAAAGAAATAACAGGAATAGAGATAGGTATCTTTGCCTTTAGAAAGAGATACAAGGATACCCCAGATGGAGAAGGAGGGAGATATTATATAATGTGTATGTATGTATATACACACAGGTTTAATACATTTTCCATTTAACAAATTCACTCACAAGACTTTTGTCAGCCTGGAGCTGTAGTTGACAATGCTTTCCTCAGCTGCGACACAGCGGCACTGGACTTGAAACTATATTGATGCAGAGTGAGCTTCTAAACTTTTCCTTCAAATCATTTTACAGTAAAGACATAACAGTTCAAGTTCAATATTTTTGAATGGTGCATTTTACATGCCAGCGGCACTAGCAACGACCACATTTGGATGGTGCTCTTTATGTGCCATCGGCACAGGAGCCAGTCAGGTGGCTCTGGCAACAACTGTGCTCGACTGGTGCTTTTTATGTGCCACCTGCACTGGAGCCACTCTGGTGGGACTGGCATTGACCATGCTTGAATGGTACTTTTTATGTGCCAGTCAGGCAGTACTTGCATTGGCTATGACAATGATTTCAACTTCACTCAACAGTTCTTCTCAAGCATACCAATTACATGAAGGTGTGTGGCTTAGGGGTCAAGGTATTGGGCTCACAATTGTAAGGTTGTGAGTTTGATTCCTGGCAGCATGTTGTGTCCTTGAGCGAGACACTTTATTTCATGTTGCTCCTGTCCACTTGGCCTTGTCACATTCTGTGTCGTGCTGAATCACCCGGAGAACTACGTTGTAGGTACTTGTGTCTGTGAAGTGTTCAGCTACCTGCAGGCTGTTACATTGATCAGATCAACTGGAACATATATTGTCATAAACAGAGTGCCAGTTCTAATTACCATTTCAAGATGGTACTCCCTTATCACCAGAATGAATTATTTATAATAATGTCCTGTTGTTTGTGTCTTGTAACTGGTCAGTCACAAAGAATTCTTGAAATCTTATCAACACTATTTTATATGCTTTTTTTTTTTTTTTTTTTTTTTTTTTTTTTTTTTTTTTTTTTTTTTTTTTTTTTTTTGCATGAATCAAATGAAATTTGTTGAGGCAGATTTTCAATGGCCAGATGCTCTTCCTGTCACCAACTCTCCAAACGGTAACATTTTCCCATAGCCATAGTTAGACATGTTTTCACAGAAAGACTGGAAATGAGCCTCATTTGTATGGCGATAATGCTCGTTTACAATCATATGAAGTCAAGCAGTGAAGGTACATACATTATATATATATATATATATATATATATATATACAATGGGCTTCTTTCGTTTCTTGTCTATCAAATCTACTCACAAGGCTTTCATCAGCCTAGAGCTATAATAGATGTTTGCCCAAAGTGATTCTTGGTAGGTCTGAATTCATGATCACATGACTGGAAAGCAAGTTTCTTAACAATGTAGCCAAGCCAAGCCTAATTAATAGAAATGATAACATTTTCAACACCAAATTTAAAATTATTAGTCCATCAAATAAAATTAGAAAAACATTAAGTAGTTGGTATTGCTAGTTTTATATAGATCTGCACAAAGATAAAAGGTATGGAAATTTTACTAATGACAAAATAAACAAGCTCAACACACTTATATGGTGCATGTAAAGTAAAGCATGAAATTTTAACAGGGTTTTAACCATTGAATGACTGAAAAGATTGGTGATTTCACTAGCTACTTCAATATTATTGTGAACATTTACAACTTACTGGAAGGTATGTTATTGTTGTAACCTCATTCTGGTGATGAAACAAAGTAGGTATTAAAACCTTAAATGGACTTTGGAGTGCTATTGTTCCAAATAGCATAAGGGGCTGAGGAAATATGAATTATCTCTAGTTTTAGTAATTATATAAAAAAAAAGAATTGTTTCTATCAAATGTCTAAAGATAATATTTGATTTTATTAAGAGGTGTCTGTTTGAAATGGCATTTGACTGTTGAAGTGGAATCACAATTGGTGAGTAGGATCAGTCAACCGATATTTGCAGGTGTCATAATGGTACTTGACTCAAAAGTTGATCGCCAGCATGCATTGAATGGGTTCGCTGCTGAGTGCTGTGAGGCAGGGGTAAGAATCAGTGTTGTAAACGCTGAGACATTAGTCCTTTCAAGAAAGTCTTCCTCTACATTCCAGATATGAGTGGAACATCACTAAAGTAAGTGAAGTTCAAATTTCTTGGGACTTTTCACAAGTGATGGGAAGCAGGTGGCTTGGATTGCAGGTACTGGCAAAGTAATGTTGTTTGTTCCTTTTTGAGCCATGCTTGGCTCATAATTCCAGTTTCATTGGCGTGTAGGTTTCCCACCTGGACAGGATGCCAGTCCGTCACAGGTGAGCTGCTAGATGCAGGAGGAGAGAGTGAGAGAAAGTTGTGGCAGAAGTTACCTTCTGGAGCCACAAGGAGCTTAGGTGTTTTGCTTATAAACACACACATTGCCCAGTCTGAGATTTGATCCCTTGACCACAAGGCCATGTGCCTCCACAAAGTAATGTGCTAGCCCAGCATTTGATTCCCAGATGTGGAAAGGTTAGTAAAGAAGGGGGGAAAAAAAGCAAACTCACTATCTTCAATTCAGCTTTCATTCCTATCTTCATCTTTGGTCATGAATGATTGTGAATGCAAATAGCCAAAACGGTTCCTCGGAAGGATCTCTGGACTAATGTTGCTCAACTGTAAGATAAAGGAGTCGCTCCGGGTTGAGCCGCTACTTATTTGCATTGAGAGGTTACAGTAATAATGTTTGCATCTTACAAGATCCTATGGATGAGGTGCCTTAGGACTCTACCCTTACAACCCTCCTAGGAATAGTGGGTACAGAAGATGGATGGACAATATAGTCTCAAAACTTGAGACAAGATCCAATATGTAGTTTGAATAAAATTTAAAACTTTCTGCTGCTATTTTTAATTTATCTATTGATTCTTCATTTAGATGGACCAATATCAACCATAATTTAATTGTATAACCAAATCTTATATTGCTGATGTTCTGTAATTTTAGCAACAACAGCAATGACCATTTTCTTACAACAAATGCTTTTTCAAATTTCTTCAAATGCTATTTATTTCAAATTTCTTCAATCTATCAAGGTTACAGGAAGTTCTTCCAGCTTTTTCTAACAAGTGTCAGCTTTAAATATCTGTCAAGCTCTTAGGTAAGCATTTGTTGATTTAACAGTTTCCTTTATGTGTGTGTAAAAATAATAAAATGTCACAGAAGGAGAACAAAAAGTATTTATGTAGAAAATCAGAAAAGAATTTTTTAAAAATCAAAAAAGATGCAGACAAGTTCAACACCTTGTTGTTGAGAAAATCTCATCAAAATTTCAAAAGTTTCTGACAATGTTGTTCAATTTTGCAGTGTCAGCAACATAACTCTAGAGTGTAAACAATTAGACATGGCAGATGAACAAGGACAAAGAACTGAGATGAATACAATAACAGAAAAGATTGAGGTGTGCAGACTGAATGGTAAATAAACAGAAGTTATTAGGAGAAAAGGAAAAAAAAATATTTAAGACAACACAAAGAAATGTCTGAAAAAGTATATATATATAAGATTGCTTCAATATTTCAGGGGTAGTCTGAAGTATCTAAGCAACCAGGGGATAGTTAAATCCGAAGGCACTCCTGGAGATTACTTGTGTGGGTACCGTCTTTGTTAGAAGGTATCCAGAGGCAGGTAATTTATTGTTTAAACCGCAGTTTATAATTATAATTCTCCATTCTCCATTCTCCACTTAATTATATATATATATATATAGAGAGAGAGAGAGAGAGATGCAGATAAACAGGCTTGATATAAAAAAATAAACATACATAAACACATGTAATGTTATAGTGAGAAACAACTGGAAAATACTTAGAGGACAAATACTCATGTATAAGTTCAAATCGTTTGAGCATTTCTGCGTGTTTTCTATGTTGAGCAACTTAGGACCTCAACTGTTGATTTATGTATATCACATGTGTGAATGTGTATATCCTTTTATTTTTTTTTTTACTTGTTTCAGTCATTTGACTGCGGCCATGCTGGAGGACCGCCTTTAGTCAAGCAAATTGACCCCAGGACTTATTCTTTGTAAGCCTAGTACTTATTCTATCGGTCTCTTTTGCCGAACCGCTAAGTTACGGGGACGTAAACATGCTAACATCGGTTGTCAAGCGATGGTGGGCGGACAAACACAGACATCATCATCTTCATGATCGTTTACCATCTGCTTTCCATGCTGGCATAGGTTGGACAGTTTGACTGAGGGCTGCACCAGGTTCCAATCTCATCTGACAGAGTTTCTACAGCTGGATGTCCTTCCTAATGCCAACCACTCCGAGAGTGGAGTGGATGCTTCTTACGAGCCACTGGCACGAGGCAGTACTGGCATCGACCACGCTTGAATGGTGCTTTTTACATGCCACAAGCATGGGAGCCAGTCAGCCGGCACTGGCATCAACCACGCTCGAATGGTGCTTTTTACGTGCCACTGGCATGGAGCCAATCAAGCAGTACTGTCATTGGCCACAACAGTGACTTCATTTGACTCAACAGGTCTCGCAAGCGCCGTTTATTGCCCAATGATTGAAGGGTACTCTTAGATGGGCCAGTTATGCTGCACTGGCATAGCCCACAGTTATGGTCTCACTTGGCTTGCCATAACTGTGGCCTATATGTATGTATGTATATATATATATATATATGATGGGCTTTCAGTTTCTTATTTCTTTATTGCCCACAAGGGGTAAACATAGAGGGGACAAACAAGGACAGACAAAGGGATTAAGTCAATTACATCAACCCCAGTGTGTAACTGGTACTTAATTTATCAACCCCGAAAGGATGAAAGGCAAAGTTGACCTCGGCGAAATTTGAACTCAGAATGTAAAGGCAGACGAAATACCGCTAAGCATTTCGCCCGGCGTGCTAACGATTCTGCCAGCTCACCGCCTTAGTTGGGCTTTTAGATTCTGTTTACCAAATCCACTCACAAGGCTTTGGTTGGCCCAAGTCTATAGAAGAAAACACTTGCCCAAGGTGTCATGCAGTGGCACTGAACCCAGAACCATGTGGTTGGTAAGCAAGCTACTTACCACACAGCATGACTATGCCATCTTAAAGATGGTATTTTTGGCATTAACATTAAGTTTTGTATATGATGGTGAGTGTATATTCTACTTATAGTACACGAAAAAATCGTGATTAGAGCATGGGATACATTGTGCAAACAGATTTTGCATAAGTTTGTAGGCAAATATATGATTGAGTACCTATTGAATATGCTGTTGTTTAAGATGCACTTTTTTAATCCTAAAATGTAACCTCCCCCCACCCAAATGCTAGGCATTTAATGCAACTGTGTTACAAATGGGATACTGAGTCTATGATGAAACATTAAATACTTTCTCCCCCACAAAAACAGATTTGTTTTATACAAGAATGCATTTTCTACACCAGCAAATACAGTACCTACCTGACTGGCATTGGGAAAAGAAAAAAAATAAACAAAAAAAATTATATCTGAGTGAGAAATAAACAGCAGGGGAATATAGAGAATATTCTGTTATGGATGATACCTGTGAAAGAAAGTTTTAAACAAATCAAAGAATCAGCTACAATCAACCTGTTATTTTGATGTGAAGCACACTACTACAACTACCAAAATTTATTGTGATAGAAATAAGTGAAATGGAGATTAAAAAACAAGGTACCTGACGAGATACATCTGTACCTTTGATGCACCACAACAGTGTATGAAGGGTTGAAACGATTGTAGTGAATAATAAAGAGTCTTGTGAATTCCATTTTCTTTCCCTCATATTTCATAAACTCTACAAACACAAAAGGAATTCTTGAAGTAAACCCAGTGGCATTTAAATCCATACAGTTGATAACATCAGGTAGTCAAATACTGCGAACAGGCTTTAGACAGCATACTACAATGTGTCTTCCTGTATATAAAATTACTACTTATATGCCCACCCTGTAAACTGGTTGTCATTAAGATGGTCATCCAGCCATGAAAACTATGCCAAATAGATCTTGCTAGTGCTGATGCACGTAAAAATTACCCAGTCCACTATAAAAATCATGCTAAAACAGACAGTGGAACCTGGCGCATTCCTTTGGCTTGCCAGTTCCTGTAAAATTATCCAACCCATGCCAGCATGTAAGATAAACATTAAATGATGATGATATATTGGGTCATCCCATAAATAATATGGCTTTTTTTATACTTATTTTATTTTTCAAAATTAAGATAAGCAAAGGTCTTTTTAAATCTAAAATATACTTTCCTTCATTTTCTACAATGCACTTCCATCTCTCTGGTAGACTAGCATGACCCCTCTTCTAACATTCACTTGTTTGTAATGTAAAATACTTCTCCAGTACTGTTTTGACCTCGTCTACAGAATTCACATTTTTTCCGTCCAAATGATTTGGAAGACTGTGGAATAAATGATAATCAGATGGGGTAATGTCTGGCGAATATGGTGGGGGAGGCATCATTTCCCATTCAAACTGCTCCAGCCTTTGGAATGTCGTCCTTGCTGTATGTGGCTGAGTATTATCCTGATAGAAGAACACCTTTTGTCTTGAAACCAAAGATGGTCGTTTTTCTTCTAGTGCAGATGTTGATGAATGGTTGAATGACTTAATCCTAGCTTCTCTGCTAGTTCCTCAACAGTTACGATGGGATTTTGTTCCACCAGGGTTTGCAAGACATCCTCATCAAGCTCTACAGATCATCCAGGACAATGCTTGTCTTCTAGGCTGTAGTTTCTGGCTCAGAATTTCTGAAACCATTGTTGACATTGGCTTCTGCTTATTGTCTGATCCCCATATATTACATTAATTTTCTTCGCACTTTCCGTTGTGTTGTTGCCTTTATTGAACTCATAAAGCAAAATATGCCGATTATGCTCCTTTGTCACTTCTATTATAGCTTTGAAAAAAATAGCTTAAAATCGAACTGCACTCTTCAAAACTTTCACTAAGAATAAGTCAAAGTAAAATTACTACCTGCTTTTCTAGCCAGTTGATGCAGGTACTTTATCCCATCCCCCTCCAACTTTTACTTTATGCAATTGAAAAACCGCATTATTTATGGGATGACCCAATATAATGCTTTCAATAAATAGCGGCAGCATTGTTGTTTATACTTCCAAGAAGCCAATCACAAGTTGGCTAATCTATATGCATATCTATCTATCTGTGTATATATATATATATATATATATATGTGAATGTATGCATCAAAAAATATATTTATGTGCACATATTTGTTTTGAATTTACAAACAAAGGGTAAAGAGATTTCGCTCTGTTGATTACACCCAAGTTTCATGAGCTTACACCCAAGTTTTGTGATGCTTCACTGATCATGCAGCAAAATGCTGTTTGTTACAAAGCACAGCATTTATGACACATTCTAGATCTGATTGTCACCTACCTCAGAACTAAGTGCGCATTCTTTATGAAAAAACTATTATTGTAGCATTATATCATACAATATGAATGATATAATGCATTATATTATATGTATTATATATAAATTGTATGTCATACAAGCTTGAATGTGTATGCATAAATATATGTGTCAGTACATTCCTATATATTCCTCTGTGTGTGTGTGTGTATATATATATATCTCACTATTTTACTTGTTTCAGTCATTTGATTGCGGCCATGCTGGAGCACCGCCTTTAGCCGAGCAAATCGACCCCAGGACTTATTCTTTGGAAGCCTAGTACTTATTCTATCGATCTCTTTTGCCGAACTGCTAAGTTACAGGAATGTAAGCACACCAGCATCGCTTGTCAAGCGATGTTGCGGACACACACACACACACACACACACACACACACACACACACACACACACACACACACACACACACACACCACACACACCACACACACACACACACATATATATATACGACGGGTTTCTTTCAGTTTCCGTCTACCAAATCCACTCACAAGGCTTTGTTCGGCCCGAGGCTATAGTAGAAGACACTTGCCCAAGGTGTCTCGCAGTGGGACTGAACCCAGAACCATGTGATATATATATATATATATATATATATATATGAAGGGACATATAACAAATATATATCTTATGTATAACACAGCATATATCTGCATATCAAAAGCATAGAAGTAATGTGTTTCCATTTGTATATTGTTTTTTGGGTTATTGTTTTTTCTACAATAAATGGCTTTCTTATATTTAACACCCTCTCCATTCTCTCTTCTACTCCCCATGGCATGCCCATAGCTGAGAGGAAAGTACTTGATTTGGGTGTATTCAATATATCTCTCTCTCCACCCCGTACCTCCATCTTACTTTTGATCTTTCTTTCCAAATTATAAATTATGCTAGGTTAGGAAGAAATTGCATGCTGGCATTCTACTGGTTCTAACTCCACTGTTACCATTCTCTCTTGGATATATTAATACAAGGATATGCTCTGGCTCTTCATTGTCATCTTACCTACACCACTCTACCTAACCATAAACATGTGGGATGTGACTGTATCATCTCCTACCCAACCCATCATCCATCCTAGGCACTTTGCTCTAATCACACTGACACTATCTTTTTCCTTTCCCTCCTGTTACTCACTTTCACCCTATTTTAACCACCCAATCATCATCATTTAACATCTATTGCCCATGCTGACATGGGTTGGATGGTTTGACCAAAGCTTACAAGCTGGAGAGTTGCACTAGATTCCTGTATGATTTGGCTTGGTTTCTACAACTGGATGCCCTTCTTAATGCCGGCCACTTATACAGTGTGTGCTGGTGCATCTATGTAGCACTGGCACAAGTGCATCTTACATGGCGCCAGCACAGGACTCTTGCAGGTCAATCCTCACCCCCAGGGAAAACCAGCCTTAACACTGCTGTGGAGCATGGGTCTTCTTGAGTATAGCAAGGTGCCAGGCATAATATATTATATAACTACACCCCCGTCCTCTTCAACTCTCCCCACTGTCTTATCACGCTAACACTCTTTCACTAACCTCCTGATGATACTTTTCCCACTCCTCCTATGACCTCCTCTCCTAAGATTATCTCAACCCTGTCTTGCAATACTAAATCTGTTGTTGTTGTTGTTGTTGGCACTCTGTCACTTAAGACGTCGAGGGTTCCAGTTGATCCGATCAACGGAACAGCCTGCTCGTGAAATTAACGTGCAAGTGGCTGAGCACTCCACAGACACGTGTACCCTTAACGTAGTTCTCGGGGAGATTCAGCGTGACACAGTGTCACAAGGCTGACCCTTTGAATTACAGGCACAACAGAAACAGGAAGTAAGAGTGAGAGAAAGTTGTGGTGGAAGAGTACAGCAGGGTTTGCCACCATCCCCTGCCGGAACCTCGTGGAGCTTTAGGTGTTTTCGGTCTGGGAATCGAAACTGCAATCCTATGACCGCGAGTCCGCTGCCCTAACCACTGGGCCATTGCGCCTCCACTAAATCTGTAATTCTAATAAAAATAAACTTATTGCATGGCAGACAGACTGACCCATCCCATCACTGGGTTCACCTATTCAACCCATCCTGTTACCATTTCCTTCTGACTCCTAATGTTATCCTTCTCCCTCTTCCTGTCTCTTCTACTCCCACTCTCAACATTGTTCCCTCTGTTATTCTCTATTACCGTCCTCGCACAATAATTTTGTTCTATCTGTCATGGGGTACTTTCTTACACTTTGCAAACTGTAAGGTGTCCCCCAACATTGTTGGTACTACAAGAAGTACTTAGTACATTCAATCGACACAAACAGCTTTACTGCATTACTTGAGAGAGCTCTTTAGTCTTGTTGATGGTAAGGCAACCTCTACTGTGATGGTGCTATAAAAATTGTACCCACTCCATTCTGTAAATGTGGTTGGCATTAGGAGTGGCAGCCATAGATACCATACCAATGAGCCATTGAAAGAACTTATGATCCTCTGACACATTGAATCCTGCTAAATCATGACAACATGACAAGTGGACCCCTGACAACATGACAAGTGGACATAAAATAAAGATTGTGTGTGTGTGCGTGTGTATCTTTTCTCTTTTATCTGTTACTTATTTCAATCATTAAACTGTGACCATGCTGAAGCACCACCTTGAAGAATTTTAGTCAAACCAATTTTTAAGCCTGGTATTTTTTCTATCAGTCTCTCTTGCTGAACTGCTGAGTTATGAGGGCATAAACACCAGCTGTCAAACCATGATGGGACATACATACACACATAATGGGGCTTCTTTCAATTTCCGCCTACCGAATTCACTGACAAGGCCTTGCTCAGCCTGAGGCTATAGTATCAGACACTTGTCCAAGGCACTAGCGTAGCTAGAGTGTGCCACCGTGGGTGGCCCTTCTGTTTGTCATCCCCAGACCCCACAAGAAATACATATTGCCTACAGCAGACCCAAAATTGATGCCCCTTTAAAAGTACCCTCCTCCCATTACACTAGTGGTCCAAGGTGACATGCAGTAAGAAAGAACCCAGAGCTATTTGGTTGGGAAGCAAGCTTCTTACCACACAGCCATTCTTACACCATATATTTGCATATTTATATAGACAAGGATGATGAGTGTATATTTCATGCATGTATGTATGTATAGATATATGTGTGAGTATCAAGTAGTTGAAGTTATTTGTAGCCAGCTACATTTATTCTCACTCTCTTACTTGTTTCAGTCATTTGACTGTGGCCATGCTGGAGCACCGCCTTTAGTCAAGCAAATCAACCCCAGGACTTATTCTTTGTAAGCCTAGTACATATTCTATCGGTTTCTTCTGCTGAACCACTAAGTTATGGGGATGTAAACACACCACCATCGGTTGTCAAGCAATGTTGGGGGGACAAACACAGACACACAAACATATACACACACACACATACATACATATATACATATATATATATATATATTATTTTGTTTAAAAGAGTTCCAACACTGTCTGTTTTTTATGTTTTATTTATATTCCTGCAAAACCAATGTGGGATATAGAATATGGAATATATAATATAATATACAATATATAATATAAAATAAAAATGGATGGTACAATGAAATAAAGTATTGAATGTCTTATTGAATAGATGAAATATTGAGTGTTCAATATAAAGGATTAAATATAT
>NC_068996.1:49966976-49972306 GCF_001194135.2 Octopus bimaculoides | reverse complement strand
ATATATATATATATATATATATATATATATATATATACATATACACGATGGGCTTCTTTCAGTTTCCGTCTACCAAATCCACTCACAAGCCTTTGGTCGGCTCAAGGGTGTAGTAGAAGACACTTGCCCAAGGTGCCACATAGTGGGACTGGACCCAGAGCCATGTGGTTGGGAAGCAAGCTACTTACCATACACCATAGCAGTTTGATTCAACTCCGTGCTGCTTAAAGTTCTGTAGATTCATCATACATATGTATATGCACATGTGTACACACACGTATAAACATACATGCATATGTACACAAATACATATCAATGTCTACTTTTAGCTTTTATCAAATCCACTTAGATGCAGTGGGATTGAACCTAGAACCCAAGTGATTGAAAAGCAAAGTTCTTAATTACACAGCCATATGTAGATGTATATCTGTGTGTCTGTACATTTAAATGTTTATAAGTCTTATTTTATATGAATGTGTGTTTGTATTCTTTTATTATGTACTAATTTGTTTTTTGTTTGTTTTTTTTCTTCTTTTTTTTTCTTTCCCTTTTTCCTTTTCTTTTCTGTTGCTAGAAGTGCATGTTATTTTCATTATAAATCTCCTCAATTTTTCATCAAGACTGCCTTCTTTGTTTGAGCAGAAGTGGCCAAAACATTTCATGAATATTTGTCTATTGTGCTTTGTAGTGCTGCCTTTAGTTTCAGGACTGGCAGTGATTTGTGAAACTCAGAGTAGCAATAGTAACCTCAAAACTGCATGTATGTACATACGTTTGCATGTATGTATATACATAGTGATTTAATAGATGTTTCATAGGCGCAGGAATGGCTGTGTGGTAAGTAGCTTGCTTACCAACCACATAGTTCTGGGTTCAGTTCCACTGCGTGGTACCTTGGGCAAGTGTCTTCTACTATAGTCTTGGGCTGACCAAAGCCTTGTGAGTGGATTTGGTAGACGGAAACTGAAAGAAGCCCATTGTATATATGTGTGTGTGTTTGTTTGTGTGACTGTTTTGTCCCCCAACGTCGCTTGACAATTGATGCTGGTGTGTTTATGTCCCCGTAACTCGGCGGTTCAGCAAAAGAGACCAATAGAATAAGTACTAGGCTTACAAAGAATAAGTCTTGGGGTCGATTTGCTTGACTAAAGGCGGTGCTCCAGCATGGCCACAGTCAAATGACTGAAAGAATAAAAGAATATATATTTTACATGACATGTATTTACTTATTCACATGCACTTACATAAAATGCATTTAGAATTATACATTCATTGATGTATATATATAGAGAGATACACATGCACACATACATACATCCATCATCATCATCATCATCCAGTGTTTTAAGTCTGGGTTTTGTCCCCGTTAATGGGGGTGGCCGGATCTACCTCAATGCCATAGCCACCACCCTCCTACCATCTCGCTACCTTACCCAGCTTTGGACGTCCTCCTTTTTCAAACCAACCCTCCCAATCTCCTCCTTCACCTATTCCCTCCACTTTTTGTTTTATTTTTGTCATTATTTTTTATATATACTTATTTTATTATAAATGCAAAACAACACTACGGAGGAATCGACGTAAGCTTGATAAACCACGATATGGAAAGGGATTACTGTATTGAGTCCTACACCAGGTTATTAGTACATATTTATGTATAAATAACAATATATGTGAATGAATAGAATACAGTGTTTATTTTTAAGCTTGGTACCTACTTATTCTATTGATCTCTTTCTACTGAACTGCTAAGTTACAGGGACGTAAACACACCAACACCAGTTGTCAAGTGGTAGTAGGGGAAAACACACACTCACACACACACATATATATATTATGGGCTTCTTTCAGTTTCCGTTTACCAAATCAACTCAGAAGGCTTTGGTGCCATGCAGTACGGCTGAACCCAAGACCATATGGTTGGGAAGTAAACTTCTTTACCACAAAGCCATACCTGTACCTATAATGAAAAATTGTAGGGAAAAAAGACAAAAAGCCATCTATTTAGCCATTCCAGTTTAATTATACCATTTTATTTATGTAAGACTACATTATCTAACTTATCCTTTCTTGACATGAGATGCTTGGCACGGGTATGGCTGTGCGGTAAGAAGCTTGTTTCCCAACCACATGGTTCCTGGTTCAGTCCCACTGCATGGCACCTTGGGCAAGTGTCTTCCACTATAGTCTTGGGCCAAGGAAGGCCTTGAGTGGATTTGAGAGACAAAAACTAAAAGAAGCCCATCATATATGCGTGTGTGTATCTGTGTTTGTCACACACACACATACACACACACCGCTTGAGAACTAGTATTGTAATGTTTATGTCCCTGTAACTTAGCAGTTCAGCAAAAGAGACTGATAGAATAAGTACTGAAGTCACTTCATTCAACTAAAAAATTCTTAAAGGCAGTGCTCCAGTATGGCCATAGTCTAATGACTGAAACAAGGAAAAGATAAATGATGACATAAAGAAGATTTAACTGGCATTTCTAGCAAGTCGAGTAACCATGTAAAAATCACTTCACTGCCTTCCATGAAGTGTTAGAAATTGAGTCCCTTACTTGGTACAAGGAAACACCATTTGTGTGATTTTGTCAAACCCCAGAAATCCCAAACTGGGATTAACTTCTGGATTTTTCTCTTGAACTGCAACAAGTTTCAATAATAACCATTATGTCATCAATATACTACAGCCGCTATGTATCAATAAAAGTGCCTCTGTGGTTGCTAGAAATAGCAGTCAAATCTTTCTCAAATCACACTGTTTTAGAGAAGGATACTGGGAAATGTTACCAAGTCTTCCTTGAAACATGAAAAAGAAGGTAGGATTGTCATAGTTGGAATGGCTTTGATTATGACTGACCTAGGGCTAAACAGTAACTATTCCCCTTATTCACTAGCACTCTTTATCTCCCCTGTGTCTCTTCTACTGCTGCCCCTGTGTCACTGAACTAGCCAGCTGTGTAGCATCACTGTCCCAGTTTCTTCCCCAGGCCACCACCCTTTCCCTGAGGCATGGAATAAATTACCTGCATCAGTTGTTAGCTGTTGAAACACTACATCCTTCAAAACTTCCATGCTTCCTGAAATTAGTCAACAGTAGGAGTGGTTGTGTGGTAAGTAGCTTGCTTGCCAACCACATGGTTACGGGTTCAGTCCCACTGCGTGGCACCTTGGGCAAGTGTCTTCTGCTATAGCCTTGGGCCGACCAAAACCTTGTGAGTGGATTTGGTAGACGGAAACTGAAAGAAGCCCGTCGTATATATGTGTGTCTGTGTTTGTCCCCCCAACAATGCTTGACAATCGATGCTGGTGTGCTTACGTCCCCGTAACTTAGTGGTTCAGCAAAAGAGACTGATAGAATAAGTACTAGGCTTACAAAGAATAAGTCCTGGGGTCGATTTGCTCGACGAAAGGCGGTGTTCCAGCATGGCCACAGTCAAATGACTGAAACAGAGTAAAGAGAGTACATCTGATGCACTTCACCCCCATTTTTTTGTTGCAGACTCTTTCACTGTTCACTTCCTGTGCATATTCTATGTGCAGTTCGTGCAGTTTTGGCTACTTTTTCTGAGCTCTGTATACAATAATTTCATCGTTATTATATTATCATTTGCACAATGTCACATTATTTAAATCCCAGCCTAAATAATTGTTTTACCCACTCTTTCTTCCTTAGCAACTGTAACTCTCTAGTCTGCTCTGTTTCTCATTAGGCTTTGAGGAGAATATGTGGTTACAAGAACTGCTGGAAATAGTAACCAACATTTGTTTTTCCTCAACTCACATCTAATCAGCATTAGTGTGTATATATATATATATGTATGTATGGGCCAATGTGAGAGTCTATATGTGATCACTAGACCTGGTAGAAGTAATAGTCAAATCTCCATCAAACTATAACCTATCATCTTTAATTAAAAAAAAATAACTCATTAAACATAATGAAGTATTAGACATACCCTCTAAAAAGATGATTTGGTCATGATTGGATTACCTTTAATCATAAGTTTGCTTCATCTATCAGGGTTGTTTTGAGGGCAAAACACTAACTTGTAGTGCAGACGTGGCTGTGTGGTAAGAAGCTTACTTCCCAACCACATGGTTCGAGGTTCAGTCCTATTGTGTGGCACTTAGGACACATGTCTTCTACTAAAGCCTCAGGCTAACCAAAGCCTTTTGAGTGGATTTGGTAGACAGAAACTGAAAGAACCTTGTCATGTGTGTCTCTGTGTTTGTTTGTCCCCCACCACTGCTTGACAACTGATATTGAACTTAGCAGTTCAGCAAAAGAGACTGATAGAATAAGTACCAGGCTTGTAAACAAAAATACATACTAAGGCCGATTCATTCAACTAAAAATTCTTCAAGGCAATGCCCCAGCATGGCCGCAGTCCAATGAGTGAAACAAATTAAAGACAGGAAGGTAAAAATTGCAGAAGTTAAAACTGAACATGCTATGTTAATCTAACATATCTGAGAGGGCCGCAAGGAATCACTAACACTGGTCATCTTTGGGCTAGATAAAAGTTTAAAATAAACAAATAAAATAAATAAATAAAAAGACTCTACTCTTATTTTGATGTCTACCTTACATCTGATCTAAATTCCTCTGAGTTACTTTCACACAAATAATTCTGAACAAGCAGACCAGAATCGACAGAGTTATGTGCCTTGATCAGGAGCACAGTGCTATATCAACAGATTTAATAAGTCTAGAACTTATGAACCATGTGGTCATTAATAGCCCACCATTTTGATACCAACCCACCTGAGACTACCCCTGATTCAATTATACAAACTCCCTGCTATAAAACTGTTTTAGTTAAAGCCTTTCTTCAAAATTTCATATTAATTTATATTCAAAACATCTGCTTAATAATCACTAAACTATTCTACTAAATTCATCATTTTAAAAAATAGTCGAAAAACAGATAATGTATTTCAAAAGAAATATGGTAACGAAAGGGTTAACTTTTCTGTTGTTGAAATCTGAGAGAGCCTCTGATAGGTTTAGCAGTGAAATCTCCCTCAAAATATATCTAAATTTCTTAAGGGAAAGATAAAGAAAGAAACAGGATACAGCAAATAAAGTAGTCCAGAGTATTTAGTTAGAAAAAATAATAATACAGGATGGTCATGGCAGGAATGCTTCATCTGCACATGTGCATTATATATATATAATTTAATTTATATAATATATATATTTATGGAAAAAAATGATGGGTTTTTTTCCTTATGAGGTTTTTTCACACTAACTACCTGATAAATTCTTATAAAGTTTTTATCCTAAACTTATATATATATATATATATATATATATATAT
>NC_068996.1:49965418-49966944 GCF_001194135.2 Octopus bimaculoides | reverse complement strand
TATATATATAGTGTGTGTATGTGGAGGAGGGGTATATATATATGTGTGTGTGTGTGTATCATCATCATCATCATCATCATCATTTAACATCCATTTTCCATGCTGGCATGGGTTGGACAGTTTGACAGGAGCTGACCAGCTGTTCAGATTCCATGTCTGTTTTGGCTTGGTTTCTATGGCTGGATGCCCTTCCTAATGCCAACCACTTTATAAAGTCTATTCGGTGCTTTTACACAACATCAGTACAGGTGTATTTACATGGCACTGGTACAGATGCTTTGTATGTGGCGCCAGCACCTTCAAGCCTGCAAGATTAGGAATGCTTAGCTGGAGAGAGATGTAGGGAAGGAGCTTGTATGAAGGACAACCACACTTTTAATTAGCTTCTTAATTAGCTTCACATGTTGGATGTGTGCTTTCAAGCACAGCAAACTACCAGGAGTCTCGGTCCCTGTCATCCCTTCTGTGAATTCCAATGTATGTAGATCTTGTTTTACCACTTCATTCCATGTCTTCCTGGGTCTACTCCTTCCATATGTTCCCTCTACATTTAAAGATCAGCACTTCTTGATGTAACTGTCTTCATTCATACACATTACATGGCCATACCAGAACTGTCTTCTCTCTTACACACTACATCCAATGCGTCGTATATCCAGTTTTTCTCTCAAATCCCTTATACTCTGATCTATATCAACACTGGCATTACCCACCCAACGGAACATACTGACTTCATTTCTCTCAAACCTATATGTATCCTCAGTAGTCACAGCCCATGTCTCACTGCCATGCAGCATAGCTGTTCATACACAGGCATCGTACAACCCGCCTTGCACTCTGAGGGACAGACCCTTTGTTACTAACAAAGGTTGAAGCTCTCTGAACTTCGTCCAGCCTATTCTTATTCCAGCAGTTATGCTTTCAGAACAACCTCCCCCACTACTAACTTGGTCACCTAAGTAACAGAAACCGTCTACTATTTCTAAGGACCTCCCATGACATTTGAGGGAGTCTATTTTTTGTACATTCCTAGTGTTTAATGTACATGCACATCTGCCACATGTAAAGGCTATTTTTTCTGTTAGTCTTCCAGTGATACCTCTGCACCTTTTATGTGTCCTCAATAGGTCTTCGCAAGCAAAGTTTATTGTCCAACAAATGAGGGGTACTCATAAGGGAAAGATAAAGAAAGAAACAGGATACAGCAAATAAAGTAGTCCAGAGTATTTAGTTAGAAAAAAAAATAATAATACAGGATGGTCATGGCAGGAATGCTTCATCTGCACATGTGCATTATATATATATAATTTAATTTATATAATATATATATTTATGGAAAAAAATGATGGTTTTTTTACACCCCACGTTTGGATGTGCTTTTAACGTTCCATTGGCATGAGTGCCAATCACGCGGTACTGTCATCAGCCACGTCAGCGATTTTGGTTTGTTTACACTTGCCTCAATAGGTCTTCGCAAGCAAAGTTTATTGTCCAACAAATGAGGGGTACTCATAAGGGAAAGATAA
>NC_068996.1:49964227-49965226 GCF_001194135.2 Octopus bimaculoides | reverse complement strand
ATATATATATATATATATATACAACAGGCTTCTTTCAGTTTCTGTCTATCACATCCACTCACAAGGCTTTGGTAAGCCCAAGGCTATAGTAAAAGACACTTACCTGAAGTGCCATGCAGTGGGACTGAACCTGGAACCATGTGATTGGGAAGCAATCTTCTCACCACACAGCCATGCCTATATACATATATATACAGGGTGCGATGGGTAAATTGTTGTCATTTTATATTTTTAATTTTGCACATGTGCATTGTTTTTTTTTTATTTTGTCAACTACACAGTATAGTAGGGTCAGTAGGGCACCATCTGTGAGAAAAACAGCACCATGATGCAATTCACTCCACCAGAAATTTGGAAACAACATGCTGTACTGCTTGGCATTCACACCGGATGCTCCAATATGAACAGATTGTGAACACAGAGAAAAAACCATTGGCTTGCCGTGTCCCCAAAACATGTACCAAGAGTGATAAAAATCAAACATCCAGTCAACATCATGGTGTTTGGAGTGAGCACTAGTGATAGCAACATTTTGCCTCCATTCATCATCCCACATGGGCTCAGAATCAACATGGAGGCCTACATAAAGTGCCTGGAGGAGGTAGTGCTGCCCTGGGTCAAGAGAGTTGCTTCTGGAATACCCTATATCTGGTAACAGGACTCTGCACCATGCCACACAAGCAGGAGAACCCAGTCATGGCTGTCAGACAATTTCTGCAACCGCATCACCCCTAACATCTAGCTGTCTAACTCCCTAAACTGCATCCCCCTTGATTATTATCTGTGAAATGCAGTTGAACAAGAAACCAACAAAAATCCTTGTAAAACCAAAGACAAACTGAAGGCGAGGATTATGGCTGCATTCATTCAACTTAAACAAGGAGACCATCCAGAAGAATTGCAGGAGACTCCAAAGTTGTCTGGAGGCCGTGTTTGAAGCTAATGGTGATTTTAATGAACAAATTTACTCTTTAGTATTTCAAGATATTTTTTTATGTA
>NC_068996.1:49962333-49963693 GCF_001194135.2 Octopus bimaculoides | reverse complement strand
ACACAGACACGCAAATATATACACACACACATACATACATACATACATATATATATATATATATATATATATATATATATATACACACAACAGGCTTCTTTCAGTTTCTGTCTACCAAATGCACTCACAAGGCTTTAGTCGGCCCAAGACTATAGTAGAAGACACTTCCCCAAGGTACCACGCAGTGGGACTGAACCCGGAACCATGTGGTTCGTAAGCAAGTTACATACACACCCACTCCTACGCATATATATATATATACACACATGTATGTATGGGATGATATGTGTGTATATATATATGTATATGTATATATATATGTAAATGTATGTATATATGCATATATATATATATATGTATACATGCATATATATATGTGTATGTATACATGCATATATATATGTGTATGTATATATGCATATATATATATGTGTATGTATATATGCATATATATATAAGGATGTGTGTATGTATAAGGATATATACATGCATGTGTACATACATATATATATATGTATATATATATATATATATATATATATATATATATATATATATATATATATATATATATATATATATATATATATTGTTTATATATATGTGTGTATGTATACATATATATCAACTGGACCAGAGTTGATTTTAGATTCATTAACAGCATATTAAATTGATCATCTGCTTATCTAAGAAATGATCAAGAGGATGGACATATTGATTGGCATTCCTGTCTTATCAGACTTAACTGGCTGTGACTCTCCGGTGAGGCTCCTACCTGTTATCTAAAATAGTTGAATCCCATCCTCAGACATTTTTTTAACCAACTCTTATACATGACAAACTTTTATTGTTCGGTTGCCCTTCCTGTTTCGCCTGAGAATCCTACTTTCAGCTCATCTTGACATTCATGATAAATGTACACAAAACACCATAAAAGTATTTTTGAAAAGGCAATGTAAGATAAAACAAGAACATTAAAACAATAATATGATAACAATGTCCATGATCCAAGTTTACACAGTTGTTAAGTTAGAAAACTATTAGAAAACTATATATATATATTTTTTTATATATGACGTTGACCACTAACGTGGACATTCAATGTGCTAGAAATAGATCACATCTTGTGTCTAATAAGACCTAAATTGTTCTCAACATGAAATATAGCGTGATACCAAAACGTAAGCGGGCAAGACATTTAAAATCACCGAAAAGAAACATTATTAAACAGGGACCAGTTTCAAAATTTAACAATCTTACCGACTGTCTATTTCTCTTCAGCCTGATTTGTAATGGAACCATAATAATCAGAACCCTATACAAAGTTGCCCACCGCCATAGCTGCGCGTGTATATGGTTC
>NC_068996.1:49957513-49962323 GCF_001194135.2 Octopus bimaculoides | reverse complement strand
ATATTATTAAAAAATATGGTAAAAAATCATATATTAATTAATATCGATTAATTACCATATATATATATATATATATATTTTTAATTTATGTATATATTAATATTATCTCAGTTGAAAAAACTTCAATAATGAAAATATGTTAATAGTTACCAGGGTAGCAAAAATTACACGAAAACTGGGTGCACATATATTTTGAAACATGTAGGAATTAAAGGAACTTATTGATTATATGCGTTTAGCTCCATTTATTATTATTGTATATATCCTCCCTCGCTGAACTGTACATGACTGATATGAACAGCCCAGCCCAACTCAGAGTAAGCTGGATACTTTAGACATTATATTCAGATATATTATGTGTGCACACACACACACGTGGACAACACACATACACAGATGAAGACTGAAACACATGATCATATACACACATGCACACTTCACACACATACACAAGGACACATATGGTGATACACATCCATACATAACAGATGCACATACATAGTCACACAGACCTATACACATAGACAAACTCAAAGATGCACACAAAGAGACAGAGGTACACTCGCAAAAACACAGACACATACAAACACATGAATATGCAGAATACATAAATACAAACATACACGCACATATACATATATAAATGCACACACAGATATACATACACATATACACATAAACACAGATACATACACATATATGCATACACATACATACATATGGGCATACACATGCCCACAAACAAGCAAACAAAAAGAATGGAGCTCTGGTAACAGACAGTCAATAACTATTGAAGAGGTTGCAAGATGCAAGCACGATTTTAGAAAAAATAAATATTAAATGAGCGGAAATTGAACTGGTGAGTATGTTAAGTAATAAGGCACTAAAAGAGAATGACTCTCCACAGACACAATAATATATATATATATATTTAGAAATGTATAGTATTAAATATCCATCACAACTGATCTTACCAATCGGTTTCGCGTAAAGAATAAAATGGAGTGATACGTAACAAACTGATTATATAACTTTACGCTCATCAGAGTTAACCGATATGGAAGGGAATAAGATGATATGAATGTTCACAGACACACATATTAATAAATGTTTTTAGGTACAACACAGTATATATTAGAAAATGTAAGATAAATTTAAGTGAAACCTAAGAAATATTTTTTCAAGCCTTTGCTTTGAAACACAGATAGATATAAATACATATCATTATTCTCTTTAAACATGGAAAAATTCTGAAGATTATCCTGACATCACCATCATCATCATCATCGTTTAACGTCCGCTTTCCATGCTAGCATGGGTTGGACGATTTGACTGAGGACTGGTGAACCAGATGGCTGCACCAGGCTCCAATCTGATTTGGCAGAGTTTCTACAGCTGGATGCCCTTCCTAACGCCAACCACTCCAAGAGTGTAGAGGGTGCTTTTATGTGCCACCGGCACGAGGGCCAGTCACACGGTACTAGCAACGGCCACACTCAAAAAGGTGTTTTTTTACATGCCATCTGCACGGGAGCCAGTCCAGCGGCACTGGCAACAACCTCACTCAAATGATTTTCTAACGTGCCACCAGCACAAGTGCTAGAAGGCAATGCTGGTAGCAATTACGCTCAAATGGTGCTATTTATTGGCCACTAGCACAGAAGCCAGACAGCTGCTCATGTTTTATACATAGAATAAGCACTTTTCTGTGTGTAAAATGAATTACTAGGTCTATATCTAATAAAGTTCTACAATGAAGGCCTTAAAAATCTATAGTTTTACTGTATTGCATTTTTCTTGAGTTTTCATGTTTAATACACCTTGGGATGGCTGTGAGGTTAAGAATCACATGGTTTTAGGTTCAGTCCTACTGTGTAGCAACTTGGGAAAGTGTCTTCTGCTGTAGCCCCTGACTGACCAAAGTCTTGTAAGTGGATTTGGTAGATGGAAACTGAAAGAAGACCATGATGAGTGTGTGAGCACATACACATGTGTGGTTATGTTTGTCTCCCACCACCACCACTACTACCACTTGACAGCCAGTGTTAGTTTCTTTACATCCCTATAACTTAGCTGTTTAACAAGAAGGACTGATATTAGGTTTAAAAAATTAGCATGGCTTTGTTTTGTTTGACTAAAACCTTTGGAAGCAGTGCCCCCAGCATAGCTGCAATTCAATGATTAAAACAAGTAAACGATAAAAAAATAAAAGATTTAATCATATTACTAATTGATGCAGGATATGCAAATTAGTTCTTAATATTAGAAATTATTTATGTATGTATATATATATATATATATATATATATATATATATACAGTTGAAATTTATAGACAAACAAGAGACGAAGACAGGTGTATGAACAACAAGCAAGTGTATTAGTTTGATGCATAGGGAAAATGAAAAAAGTCTTTTACGTTTCAAGTTTACGCTTTTCAACAGAAAGGAATAAAAAGAAATAAACAGAAAGAGAATGAAAAGAAAAACATGTAGTGTTCAGCAGTCCAACATGATGAATGATTGGGAAAAAAGAGGTTGAAAGAAAGGGAGATAACAATAAAAAAAAAGAGGTTGAATGAAAGGCAGATAATAATAGTGCTAGTGATCCCAATGAGAGAAGATGTGTGAACAGGGGTGAGTGTAGCAGTTGATGTATGCTTTTTTATGTGGTGTGTGTGTGTCTATAACCAAACAGTGTGCATGTATATGGTGTATGTATGTGAGTAAAAGTTATCTTTATCTATGTTGTATGTGTATGTATATATTGTCTGTGTTCAGGTATTATGTGTTTGTATATAAGTATGTATATATATATATATATATAAATATGTGTATATGTATATAAATATGTATATGTGTGTGTGTATACATATGCATGTATGTATATATTTTTATCATCATCATTTAATGTCCATTTTTCCATGCTGTCATGGGGTGGGCAGTTTGACAGGAGTTAGCAAGTCAGAAGACTGCACCAAGTTCTACTGTCTGTTTTGGTATAGTTTTTATAAATGAAAACCCTTCCTAGTATGAACCACTTTACAGGATGTACTAGGTGCTTTTCATATTGCACCAGCATCAATGGGGTCACCAGGTAACTTGCAGGACGTGTCCCTTTAACTGAGTCTGTAGTTGTATTGAGTGAGTAGGCTTTGTATCTGGTGATGAGAGTGTTAGAGTATGACCAGAGGGACAGAGACAGGTGTCTTGTTGAAGAGGAAATAATACATGAATACCCCAATTGGGAAAAGAGAGAGAGCAAAGAAAAAAGAGTGAGAGAGAGAAAGAGACAGAAAAGATAGTTATGAGGTGCCAATATATACCTTAAAACTGGAGGGAGATGAATACAAGAGGAGTGGTCCAGAGGATTGGATAAGGTGAGAAGGTAGGTAAGTTTATGAGAGAACAAAAGATGAGCATGATGTGGAGGGGAGAGGCATGCAATGAGTCAATACAGATGGAAGGAGAGGGTGTTATGAGGGAGAGAGGTTCATCATACCAGTTGTGTGCAGCTAAGTCCACATCCATGCAAAAGAAGAGTGGGAGACAGAGACAAGAGAAGAGGGGAAAAATGAATTGTGAACATGGGTAGGAGGGAAGTGTTAAGAATATGAGTTGTTGGGGAGAGATTTGTTAAGGACAGATTGTGAGCAGGGGTAAGGACATAAATGACATGCCTTTAGGGCCTCATTTTTACTTAGATGGACGGGTTTCTCAAGCACAGCAAATTGCCAATCATTTCAGTCTTTTGTCATCTCATCTTTTAGGCCCAAACAACTGAAGATCATTTTTTTACCACTTTCATCCACATCTTCCTAGGTCTTCCTTTTCCACTGTTTCCTTCCACAATTAGACATCAGCACTTCTTTATCCTTATGCATCACATGTCTTGGTCCTTATGTTTCACATGTCTTTATCCTTATGCATCACATGACCATACCAGTGCAATCTTGCACACAACATCTGATGCCTCTTATATCCAATTTATCTCAACACATTTACATATATATGTACAGTGACATCACCCATCCAGTGGAACAATGCTAGCTTCATTTCTTTCAAATCTTTGCATATCCTCTACAGTCACAGCCCATGTTTCACTACCATGTAGCATAGGTGTTCGTACACATGTATCACTCAATCCTGCTCTTTACTCTGGAGTAGAGGCCTTTTTTGTTTTCCCCCAACAAAGCTCTCTGAACTGTCCCCTGCCAGTTTGTACTCTTGCAAATAAACTTCAGCTCCTCCTCCATTGCTAATTAGATCATCAAGATAACAGAAATTATCTACTACATCCAAGGATACTCCTGGGTATTTAAAGAAATCTATTTCTTGTGTGTTCTTAGTGCTTATAGTTCCTGCACATCTGCTACACACAAAGACTACTTCCTCTGTTAACCTTTCTGTGATTCCACAGCATTTCTTTGAAGGGAAGTGTAATGTGTCTGCTTTTCTGCTTCTTAGAATTTTGGTCTTTGGTAATTTAACTCTAAGTCCTTTTATTCCAGTTTTGCTTCTACACCTGAAATTTCTTCTCTAATTCTATTATAGATCAGTTATAAGAGCAAAGCCATTAACATAGAATAACTCCCATGGTTGACTAGTCTGAAACTCTTCTGTTTTGGCTTGGAGGACTATGATAAATAAGAGGCTGCAGAGAAATGATCCCTGGTGAACTCCTACCTGGTCAGTAAATTTATTGCTGATGTTCACCTTATTATGAACAACCCTGTACTTAGCTTGGTTAGCTCTTAGCTCTCACCAGCCATTCATCTCTCTCTCTCTCTCTCTCTCTCTCTCTCTCTCTCT
>NC_068996.1:49954102-49957156 GCF_001194135.2 Octopus bimaculoides | reverse complement strand
ATATATATATGCATATATACATGTATGTGTATGTTTATATATATATATATACACACACACATGCAAACACACACATACCTATATATATATATATATATATATAAATACATATGTATATGCCTGTGTATGTGTGTATGTATGTATACACACACACACACACACATATATGTATGTACATGTATTCCTTTAGATACATATTTTCAAAAATTAAAAACTAATCCTGTATCAGTATTTTTTATATATTATATATTTTATTTATATATTTTTTTCTTCTTGTCTTTTGTCAGAATAACCTTCAGTTATGTCTTGTGATATCCTGTGAATTTAGTTGTAAATTATTCCCAATGTCATCGGTTTCCTGTTTCTAAATCATTAGGTCTGTGTGTTGTTTTTTTGTGTGCATGTGTGTATGTATGTATGTGTGTATGTTGTTTTGTTATTTTTTTTTTAATATTTAAAAAAAAATTTTTGAGCAGCCAAGCCTAACATCCTTTTTGTCTTTGTCAATCTTTATTGTCTTTTTTTTTTTGTTCTTCTTGTTTTGCTATACTGGACGCTAAACTCATATTTAAATTTACATTTTTTTGTTTCTTTTCCTCCCATTTTATCCCATTATTTATATTTTGTGTAGTAAAGATTTGAAATTGTTATGACAAGCTAAAGTCAGTTACAAAAGGTATTTTAAAATAAACAGGTAAAAATCAAAAGCTAGGAGTTACGGCCATGTTAGTTCATCTTACTTTTTTCTTTATACTCAAATCAAATAACTTATAGAAAAAACAAAGTCTTCAATGTGAGAATGTGGTTTGTGGGGTTGACCGTGTCCTCTGCTTCATTTTTTTGTTAATCATTCATTCGCATTTTATTGTATATATTAAAAATTGTTTATTCATACATTCATCCCATTCCATCCCCTGACCCCAATATTTGTTTTGTCTGTCCTCGTATTGTCCCTTCTTTTTCTTAATCTTATATGGTGAATAAAGAAATTGATTGTTATGGAAACCCAGATCAGCTCTGATCAAGCACATGGGTAATTGGCTGAACAACTAAACACCAATCAACAGATCTATTGTTCCCATCATACCATGAAGATGATGTATGTATGTATGTATGTATGTATGTATGTGTGTGTATGTGTGTATGAATGTACGTGTGTCTGTATATTGTTCCCGTCGTACCATGAAGATGATGTATGTATGTATGTATGTGTGTATGTATGTATGTATGTATGTGTGCATTAATGCATGTATATGTGTGCATGCATGCATGTATGTATGTATGCATGCATGCATGTAAGTAGGCATGTATGCATGCATGTATGTATGTACAAGTATGTATGTATTTGTGTGTGTATGTATGTATATGTGTGTGTTTGTGTATGTATGTATGTATGTATATGTGCAGCATATATGACTTTCAGATCCTACTCTTTGACAACCACTTTGGTCTTCCCCCCACCCATCTTTCCTAACATTTCAAAAGAGATAGAAACCTTGCCAACCTCCAACTTAGAAGCTACACTGCATCCAGCCCTACACAACCAGGCACATTTCATTATAATTGCTGATAATGTAACACCTTCCTCTACATTTAACATCATCGTCATTGTTTAACATCTGCCTTCCATGTTAGCATGGGTTGGACGATTTGACTGAGGACTGGCGAACCAGATGGCTGCACCAGGCTCCAATCTGATGTGGCAGAGTTTCTACAGCTGGATGCCCTTCCTAACGCCAACCACTCCGAGAGTGTAGTGGGTGCTTTTACGTGCCACCAGCACGAAGGCCAGTCAGGGCGTACTGGTAACGGCCACGCTCAAAATGGTGCATTTTACGTGCCACCTGCACAAGGGCCAGTCCAGCAGGCAACAAAATTACAAATATCACTGGGCCTCATTGCAATTCACATCGCAATACACTTCACATTGGTATAAAAGGCCATCACTTTGCTGATCGTTTTTGCAAATACATTTGCTGATCATTTTTGCAAGTACATTTGAAATACACAATTATATATGGCAGGCCAACCCTTCATAATCCACTTCAAAATAATGAGCCATTCTGTTACACATATAACAGTGTATCACATTTTTTAACATAGTTTCATTGTTCATTTGCAAACTCAAGGAAATGAAAGGAACAATGTTTCATATTCAAACTTTGAACCATTGCAACAACTGGTTTAAACACATTTCTTCCCTCTGCTTTCTTCATCCTCTCCTCGTACAGAAAAGCACTTTTATCATTAAGTTTCCCTTTCGTTTTAATTTTTCCTCCATCTCATGCCTGTCGGCTTCTCTTCTTTTCAGTTTTATACAAACATTCATACACATGTGTGTGTGTGTGTGTGTATGTGTGTGTGCATGCGTGTGTGCATGCATGTGTGTATGTATGTATGTGTGTATGTATGTATGTGTGTGTATGTATGTGTGTGTATGTATGTGTGTGTATGTATGTGTGTGTATGTATGTGTGTGTATGTATGTGTGTATGTATGTGTATGTATGCATGCATGCATTACTGATGTGTGCATGCATTACTGATGTATATATGTGTGTGTGTGCATATGTATGTGTGTGCACATATGTATGTATGTATGTATGTATGTATGTATGTATGGTGAAATACTCTGTGCTATTAATGCCTATTTGAGTTATCTGCCCTTACCTCAGTGTCTACTCTGTAATATTGTTATATATCATAAGATTAATTTACTAAAAAAAATCCTATAAACACACTTACCAATAGTTGTTTGTTTATATTCCTCTTCTCCTTCCAAAGCTGTCGCTGTTTGTTTATTTTCCCCTCCAAAACAAGACACTTTTCACAACATCCAGCCAAAGCCTTTTCGATGTCTGTATATTTTTAAATGTTTGGTTTTTAACTGGTTTTGCTGTCATTACATCTCTACATTAAGTACTTGAATTGATGGCATTACTGTTTAATTCTTTATTTTGCCTCCTTTCACTGTTGACAACTTAAGAACATGTTTGTATATATTGCGCGCGTGTGTGTATATATATATATATATATATATATATATATATATATAT
>NC_068996.1:49952416-49953424 GCF_001194135.2 Octopus bimaculoides | reverse complement strand
CAAATCAATCCCAGTATATCTTTTATCTTTTACTTGTTTCACTCAATGGACTGTGGCCATGCTGGTGCACCACCTTGAAGGGTTTTGTTGAACAAATCAATCCCAGTATATCTTTTATCTTTTACCTGTTTCAGTCATTGCACTGTGGCCATGCTGGTGCACCACCTTGAAGGGTTTTAGTTGAACAAATCAATCCCAGTATATCTTTTATCTTTTACTTGTTTCAGTCATTGGACTGTGGCCATACTGCGGCACCACCTTCAAGGGTTTTAGTTGAACAAATCAGTCCCAGTACTCATTTTTAAGAATGCTATTTTTTCTATCAGTACCTTTTTGCCAACACTAGTTGTCAGGCAGTGGAGGGAACGAATACAAGCACAAAGTCACACTTGCATAAAGACACATACACATAAGTATATGATGGAAGATCCAAGCAAGAAATCAGGGCTTTAGTGAAAGAGACAGGTGTGGGAGTTACCATCATGAAGATATCCCTGAATGAGGACATTTGCTACCACTCATACAAGAGGCATAAAGGACAAATTCTGACAGCCAATGCCAAGGAGAACTGCTTGACAAAGGCAAAGAAGCTCTTGAACAAACTAGGGTATCCTACTGAGCAAAAGATAATCCAGTTCTTCTCACATGAAAAGAACTTCTGCAGGGATCATTTGCACAACATTCAGAACAACAAGGTAGTTCTACATATCATGAAAACCAAGTCTCACCAAATTGGTATTTGTCCCCAGTGAGGGTGGCATCATGCTACCCCACATCTTAGGCTCAATTCAGACAGCTATGTGAAGCTGCTGAAGACTGTGGCCAAACTCTGGTTGGAAAAGATTGTTGTGTGGTGTAGGACTTGGCTCTTTGCCATACCTCTGGAAAGAGTCAGAAGTGGTTACCAGAGAATTTCTATGACTTCACCAGCCCCAATTTCTGACCTCTTAATTCCCCTGATTATAATCCCATGGATTATTATATGTGGGGGGTACACTTGAGAAAGAC
>NC_068996.1:49949411-49950669 GCF_001194135.2 Octopus bimaculoides | reverse complement strand
CTGTTGCGGTGGTGGTTTCGGTGGTGGTAGTGATGGTTGCACTGGTGGTTTCGGTGGTGGTCGCTGTGATTGTGGTGGCTGTGGTGGTTGTGGTGGTGGTGGTGGTGGTGGTAGTAATAGTAGCAGTGGTGGTGGTGGTAATAGGGTGGGTGAAAACCAAATATATTTGTTTTCTTTTTCTTTCTTTTTTGTGGGTTTTTGTTCTGTTTCGTTTTTGTTTTTTGTTTTTTGTTTTGTTTTGTTGTTTTTTTTCCTCTCCATGGATGTGATGACTTCTTTCTGCTCTGGTTTCAATAATGCATATCCTGTACTTGTAAGTTTCCTGCTAACCTCTCAGCAATAGGACAAACCAGTGAATGGTCCACTTCAGTTCTCTCATTTTAATAACTGCATCTCTATTAAACACAATATTCTTTCATTGTTTTTACTGGGTTTTATTTATATCATTGGGCTGCGGCCATGCTGGAACATCACCTTTGAGGGGTTTTAAGTCAGTCCATATCAACCAAACCAAGTGCCTATTTAATTAAGCCCGGTCGTTACTTTTTACCATTTGTTGTCTCTATTTATTGTTCCTCGGTGCAGCATCTTGGGCCAGTGTCTTCTACTAAAACCTTGGTGCCAACCCAAGTTTAGTGAGCAAAATTGAATCGGCAAAAATTGTGTGAGAACCCATAGATGGTCCATGTTTTTGGTTTGAAGAACTAGCCATATTACATGTCTGACCATAAGAGAAGAGTTATTTGAAAGTTTATCATATATCATAGGTATAGGTGCGACTGTGTGGTAAGAAGCTTGTTTCCAAACCAGATGGTTCCAGGTTCAGTCCCACTGCATGGCACCTTGGGCAAATGTCTTCTACTATAGCTTCAGGCTGAGCAAAGCCTTGTGAATGGATTTGGTAGACAACTAAAAGAAATCCATTGTATATGATGTGTGTGTGTGTGTGTGTTTGTACCTACTACCACGACCACTTGACAGCTGGTGTTGGTTTGTTTACATCACTGTATCATAGTAGTTTGGCAAAAGTGACCAAGAGAATAAGTACTAGGCTTAAGAAAAACAAGTCCTAGGGTTGATTGGTTCAACTAAAACCCTTCAAGGTGGTGTCCCAGCATGGCCACAGTGCAATGACTGAAACAAGTAAAAGATAAAAGATATACTGGGATTGATTTGTTCAACTAAAACCCTTCAAGGTGGTGCACCAGCATGGCCACAGTGCAATGACTGAAAGAAGTAAAAGATAAAAGATATACTG
>NC_068996.1:49945113-49948996 GCF_001194135.2 Octopus bimaculoides | reverse complement strand
TCCCAGCATGGCCACAGTGCAATGACTGAAACAAGTAAAAGATAAAAGATATACTGGGATTGATTTGTTCAACTAAAACCCTTCAAGGTGGTGCCCCAGCATGGCCACAATCCAGTGATTGAAACAAATAAGAAGAAAAAGATACATGCGTATATATGAATATGCACTGAGATATGGATGCTCAAATCTCAAAGAGAATAAGGGCAGGATGTAAGGTATTTAACTCCATAAAGGATTTGTTCAAAACCAAGCTAGACAATGCCATACATGTCAGACTATTCAATAGAACACACTACATGTGTTCTTATACACAGGTGAGATGTGGACAAATAAGAAGAGGACAGAACATTGATTAGCCACAATGCAATGGCTGGTTGGTTGGCTGGTTGGTTGGCTGGTTTGCAGGCTAGCAGTTAATCTGCATAATTATATAACTATCTATTCGTCTATATGTTTGACTAATGAGCTCTCTAACAGCTCTACTCTAGATAAATTCAGAAAAGATTTTACAGATATCTTTAGAGAATTTTGTATGAAAATTAAAATCAACACTGTTATAAAAATATTCATTTCCTAAACATCACGCTGAACCAGTCATAAGCAAACTGTAGCCCTATGAGATTTTCTGATTGGTACACCTATTAATAAGAAAATTACCTTCAACTTTTAATTGGTGTGGCCCACCTGATGATGAGCCATGTCTCATGCAGCCCACTTCTCAAAAAAGGTTACCCATGTCTGCCCTAAACCAAAATACAAGCAAATAGCTTTTCAACAGTATGGAAAGATCCATACTAGATCCATACTAGAAATATTATTAAAAGAACACATTTGGAATGAGATAATTCAAGAACAGAGCAGAGTGAACAATGTGATTGAAGAGTACCGAAAGCAGAAGCTCCACTGTGACAGACATATAACAAGGTTCGCAGACACTAGGTGGACCTGTGCAATTATTGAGTGATATCCAAGAGATGGAAAAAGACTAATTGGAAGGCCTCCATGATGATGATGGGAAGACAATTTAATTAAGCAATTTGGGTAGAGCTGTAAAAGAATGGTGCAATCAAGACAGAATTGGAAGCACATTATAATCAGTGGTGTATAACAGTATTTGATGGTCTGCTTGATACTTTGTGTGTGCATGTGTGTGTGTAAATATGAAATTGGATTCTCTGTTGAAAAGCTATTTGCTTGTATTTTGGTTTAGGGCAGACATGGGTAACCTTTTTTGAGAAGTGGGCTGCATGAGACATGGCTCATCATCCGGTGGGCCACACCAATTAAAAGTTGAAGGTAATTTTCTTATTAATAGGTGTACCAATCAGAAAATCTCATGCTTATGACTGGTTCAGCGTGATGTTTAGGAAATGAATATTTTTATAACAGTGTTGATTTTAATTTTCATACAAAATTCTCTAAAGATATCTGTAAAATCTTTTCTGAATTTATCTAGAGTAGAGCTGTTAGAGAGCTCATTAGTCAAACATATAGACGAATAGATAGTTATATAATTATGCAGATTAACTGCTAGCCTGCAAACCAGCCAACCAACCAGCCATTAGATGAACAGATAGAAAGGACTGACTTCTTTTTTGGCTTATAGTTATTTTTAATATATACAATCTCAAACAAGGTGTTAAATTAGTCTGTGTGATATGTACGAGAATGCATGTGATGACAATGGGGATTAATTAGTTAATTGACAGTGCATTATGAAATGATTTTTTTTAATAATTTCAAATGCAATAAAGGGAAATGTAATGAATATAAATATCTACTTTAATCATTAGCTATTAACTAATAATTGCTATGCAAATAGATAGATAGATAGATAGATAGATAGATAGATAGATAGATAGATAGGTGGACGGACGGACGGACAGACAGACAGACAGATAGTTAGACAGACAGACAGACAGACAGACAAACAGACAGACAGATAGATAGATAGATAGATAGAGCTGGCAGAAACGTTAGCGCGCCAGGCAAAGTGCTTAGCGGTATTTCGTCTGCCGCTACATTCTGAGTTCAAATTCCGCTGAGGTCGACTTTGCCTTTCATCCTTTCGGGGTCGATAAATTAAGTACCAGTTACACACTGGGGTCAATATAATCGACTTAATCCATTTGTCTGTCCTTGTTTGTCCCCTCTATGTGTATCCCCTTGTGGGCAATAGAGAAATGATAGATAGATAGATATAGATAGATAGATAGGTAGGTAGGTAGGCAGGCAGGCAGGCAGACAGACAGGCAGGCAGGCATAGTTATAAAAAAATGGATTGGGGTTAATTTAATCAATTAAAAATCTTCAAAAGGTGGCACCCCAACATGGTTGCAATTAAATGATTGAAACAAGTAAAAGATAAATAAATAAATAAATAAGTAAATGACATCAGCCAAAGCTGTCAATACATCTTGCTACATTAACACCACATGTTAAAATTAGCAACATGTGCATACCTAAGTACAACAATGTAAAAACCACCACCACCACCTATCACACTAACAACACTACATGTTATACAAACCACCAGTATAGTTAATATCACCTACTTTACTAAAAACCATAAACTGAAACCACCAATTCCCACATGCTACATTAATAGCTCTAGCATAACTAACAACAGCAGCTACAATTACAAGCATCACATGTAGCACTAATAACACAAATAAAATCACCACCACCAATAATAATAATAAGAAGAAGAACACAACCAAAATCACAATGCCAGATGTTAATGACATCATCAGACCACAGCTTAACTAACACCCGTCAATATTAACTGAGATAAGCTGGTTGAACTGTTAGCTCACCAGGTAAAATGCTGAGTGGTATTTCGTCCACTACTATGTTCTGAGTTCAAATTCTGCCAAGGTCATCTTTGCTTTCACTCTTTCGGGGTCGATAAAATAAGTTTCAGTTGAACACTAGTGGAAGCACACAACTTAGTGGTTAGGGGTGTTGGACTCATGATCGTAAGATTGTGGTTTTGATTCCTGGACCGGGTGACACATTGTGTCCTTGAGCAAGACACTTCATTTTCACATTGCTCCAGTTCACTGAACTGGTAAAAAGGAGTACCCTGCAACAGACCAGTGTCCCATCCAGGTGGGGAATTTAAATGCTATGGAAGCCTGGAAACTGGCCCTTAGGAGTCGGCATGACTCATGAAATTAACTTTACTTTTGTGGTTAGGGTGTTTGGACTCATGATAGTAAGATTATGCTTTCAATTCCTGGACTGAGCAACATGTGTTCTTGAGCAAGACACTTCATTTCATATTGCTCCAGTTCACTTAGCTGGTAAAAAAAGGAGTAATCCTGTGACATACCAGTGTCTCGTCTTGTTGGGGATTTTCTATGCCATGAAACCAGGAAACCAGCCCTTATGAGTCAGCATGACTTGAGAAGATAACTAAAACTAATAACTAATCACTGGGGTCAATGTAATCCACTTACCCCCCACCCCACCCTCCTCGAAATTACTAACCTTGTGCCAAAGTTTTTTGAAACCAATATTAGCTGAGCTGAGCGGGCAGAATTGTTAGCACACCTGTGAGTGGCATTTCATCCACATTTACATCCTGAGTTCAAATTCTTATTTCTTTACTGCCCACAAGGGGCTAAACATAGAGGGGACAAACAAGGACAGACAAAGGGATTAAGTCGATTACATCGACCCAGTGCGTAACTGGTACTTAATTTATTGACCCTGAAAGGATGAAAGGCAAAGTCGACCTCAGCAGAATTTGAACTCAGTGCGCTGGTATGGACATGTGGTGAGAATGGATGAGGATAGCTGCGTGAAAAAGTGCCACACCCTAACAGTTGAGGGAACCCGTGGAAGAGGTAGGCCCAGGAAGACCTGGGCTGAGGTGGTG
>NC_068996.1:49942882-49944792 GCF_001194135.2 Octopus bimaculoides | reverse complement strand
GTAAAAGCACCCACTACACTCTCTGAGTGGTTGGCGTTAGGAAGGGCATCCAGCTGTAGAAACTCTGCCAAATCAGACTGGAGCCTGGTGTTGCCATCCGGTTTCACCAGTCCTCAGTCAAATCGTCCAACCCATGCTAGCATGGAAAGCGGACGTTAAACGATGATGATGATGATGATGATGAACCTAACGACAGACGCAATACCACTAAGCATTTCGCCCAGCGTGCTAACGTTTCTGCCAGCTCACCGCCTTGTTCACATCCTGAGTTCAAATTCTGCTGAGGTCAACCTTGCCTCTCATCTTGTTTGGGGTTCAATAGAGTAAGTACCAGCTGAACACTGGGGTCAATGTATTTGAATTACCTCCTTCCTTGAACTTACTGGCCTTGGGCCAAAATCCAAAACGAATATTAAATGATGGGAAAGGGGATGAGCTGGTCAGATAATTAGCACATGGAGCAAAATACTTAGCAGTATTTGTGTGTGTGTGTGTGTGTGTGTGTGTGCTGGGAGTTTTAGGTTCTCCATCCATTACTGTGACTCTCCCCACCTCATGCATAATGCCTGCTCCCTGGCCCCTTCCCTCCTGGCTCCATCCATATATAATCTCTTGTCCTCCCCACCCACTCCAGCAACTGTTTCATCTTTGTTACTCCTGCTCCCTGCCCCAATTCTTCTACATCCCTGTATCCACCCCCACCGCATGGTTTTTGTCTCATTCACCCTTCAATCAGCCCTAACCCATTTTGGCTCTCTTCCTCCCCACTCCCTCATTCACCTTCTCATACAATCATGCAAACCTCCCACTTCTTCTCAGTTTGGGCACCTTATTGCCATTATCTATGTCTTGCAGCCCCCCACCCCCCACCCGATCATTTTCTCTTTGTCTTTCTCTGCCACCCCTCCCCTTCTCCACTGCTAGATGTGTGTAACCATGTAGATCCCAATGCAGAAACCTGCTCTGCCCCTCCCCTCCAACTCATAGTAAAGCCTCACATTCCTAGCATGAACCTAACCCCTGCTTCCACCTCCCACCCCCAAGGCTCTTAGCCCAGTGAACTGGTAACCTCAATAGTGGTGACCTCAATAGTGCTGGTACTCAATAGTACAGGACCTCAATAGTACCTCAATAGTACTGGAAAAAAAGCAGCCAGTCCAGTTTGTGAAGTGGTTGTCATTAGAAAGGGTTTCCAGTCATAGAAACTGTACCAAAGCAGAAATTGGAGCCTGATGCAATCCTTAGGGGAATCAGATCCTGTCAAACCATCCAACCCATATCAGCATGGGACATGGACATTAAGTGTTGATGATGATGATGATGATGATGATGATGATGATGTATATATATCTATGTGTGCATGTCTTTGTGCTTCTGTTGGCACCTCTATCCCTTCCTGACCCCCCACCACTTGACAACCAGTGTTGGTTTGTTTACATCTCCATAACTTAGCAGTTCAGCAAAAGACACTGACAGATTAAGTACTAGACTTTCAAAAGAAAAAAAGAAAAAACAAAGTTCTTGGATTGATTTGTTTGACTACACCCTTTAAGGAAATGCTCCAGTATGACCATAGTCCAGTAACTGAAACAAGCAGAAAATAAAATATAAAAACATAATGGTAAAGTCTCTTCATAGCAATTCCAAATTGGAACTTTTCTATGGCAATTCCAAATTCTATTATTTCTCAACCCCAAACTGGAGCCATTTCAAATCTCTATAGTTTTATGCACGAACTTAATTATTTCTTCAAATCTTGGCAGAGTGCCAACAGGTTTAAAGGGAGGCAAAGCCAATCCTGGTGGCATTTGAACTTAGAATGTAAGGAATTGGAAGAAATGCTGCTGAACCATTTGTCCAATGCATTCACTATTCTGACAGCTTACCTCCTTGATTATAGGTATGTGGAT
>NC_068996.1:49939980-49942428 GCF_001194135.2 Octopus bimaculoides | reverse complement strand
CATATAATAATAATAATAATAATAATAATAATAATAATAATAATAATAATAATAATAATGGTTTCAAATTTTGGCCCAAGGCCAGCAGTTTTGAGGGGGTGGGGAAAAATCAATTACAGCATTTCCCATAAGTTCTCCACTCCACTCTTTTACTCTTTTACTTGTTTCAGTCATTTGACTGCGGCCATGCTGGAGCACCACCTTTAGCCAAACAAATCGATCCTAGGACTTAATCTTTGTAAGCCTAGTACTTATTCTATCAGTCTCTTTTTGCCAAACCGCTAAGTTACGGGGACGTAAACACACCACCACCTGGTGTCAAGCAATGCTAGGGGGACCAACACAAACATACACATACACATACACATATATATATACATATATACGACGGGCTTCTTTCAGTTTCCATGTACCAAATCCACTCACTAGACATTGGTTGACCCAAGGCTATAGTAGAAGACACTTGCCCAAGGTGCCACGCAGTGGGATTGAACCCTGAACCATGTGGTTGGTAAGCAAGCTACTTACCACACAGTCACTCCTGCACCTATAGTACTTATTTCTGTCATTCCCCAAAAGGATGGAAGGTAAAGTCGTCCCTGTTGGAATTTGAACACTGAACATAAAGAGTTGGAAGAAATGCAGCTAAGCATTTTGTCTGGAACGGTAATGATTCTGCTAGTTTGCCGCCTTTACACCCAAACTTAATTATGCTCTCATTTACTGTTCCCACTTGACGAACTAGTTTTGCTTTTCGAGCAATCACTAAAATGTTGCATGTTTATTTTCGTTTATATATTTATTTCCTGTCTTTTTTCTTCTTATTTTTGATTTAAAAAAAAAAGATTTTAGCACATAAAATGATATTTGATTGTTACATGCAATAAGTGGTGCCCTATAATTCTCCACCCCTTGAAATAGAAATATGGTGTCTGTCTTCCTTCTTATCTCCAAGTAACAGTGAAGAACTGCAGCCAAACAAAATGAATATGAAAACCTGCACTGAACTTTTCAAATGTGTACATTTTTATCATTGAAATTATGGCTGATATCGGTAATGTAACCGAGTAGCAAGCAAAAAGAGTTCTACAGTAAAGAATGTTGGTATCTACATAAGGAGGGGAGGTGCGAGGTGTGTGGAGAAAAAGAAAGAAAGAAATAAAGAAAGAAAGAAAAACGAAAAGAAAATTAAACCAACAACATTCCATTCTTAGAAACTGATAGATATTATTATCAGTATGATGTCCCATTAATGGATTTTAATAAATCACTGTTTAATTAAAATGGTTTAGTTTAAGTAGCATTAATTTTTGTATGAGAACAACAAAGGAGGAGGAGGAGGAGGAGGAGAGAAGAAGAAGAAGAAGGAGAAGGAGGAGAAGAAGAAGAAGAAGAAGAAGAAGAAAGATAAATGAAAGAAGCAAAAAGAGAAAAAGACTCACTAAAAAAAAAAAGAATATAAAAAAAAAGAAAAGATTAAAGAAAAAAAATCAGTGACAAAACAAACAAACTGTATACTTAACCAGGCAAAAAACCTTTTGAAAAATATTCTTTATCTTTGGAAAGAAAATGCATTAAGACTTAGAAATCAAAAGATAATAATAATAACAACAACAACAACAACAACAACAACAACAATGGTAGTAATAGTAGTAGTAGAAATAATAATAATAATAATAATAATAATAATAATAATGATAATAATAATATTAATAATAATAAAATAAATAAATAATTAAAGGATCAACAATTAAAAGAAAAAAGAGGGAAAATCCATTAATAAGTAGCATTTCTAGAAATAAGCATTTTATTAAGTGATGTTTACGTTTTACATTCATAAAAACTTTTAGGTATTTAGAAAGACGTGTCTTAAAATTTTACCATTTATAAGATCATTGTAGAACCATTACAGATGATATATCTCTCCGTTCCATTTCAGTTTTCTCTTTGTTGGGGTTTTTAAAAAATACACTCAGTTCTTAGGATGAATTGTTACTGGAACTTATAATTTTTCTGGCTATTAAAAAAAACATCATGTTTATAGGGGCAGGCGTGACTATATGATAAGAAGCTAGTTTTTTAATCACATAGTTCTAGGTTCAGTCCTACTGTATGGTACCTTTGGTATGTGTCTTATACTATAGCCTCAGGCCAACCAAAACCTTGTGAGTGGATCTGGTAGACAAACACAGAGAGAATCCTGTTGTGTGTACGTGTGTGTTTGTTTCTTTCCAGTACAGCTTGTCAACAGGTGTTGGTGTGTGTACATCCCTGTAACTTAGTGGTTCAGCTTTAAAAAAAATAAAAAGTGAGTCAATTTCTTTGACAAAAATTCTTCTAGGCTGTGCCCCAGCATGGCCATAGTCTAATGACTGAAACAAGTAAAAGAAGAGACAAACAGATATCTTTTATCTTTTACTTGTTTCACTCATTGGACTGTGGCCATGC
>NC_068996.1:49935457-49939880 GCF_001194135.2 Octopus bimaculoides | reverse complement strand
CAATCCCAGTATATCTTTTATCTTTTACTTGTTTCACTCAATGGACTGTGACCATGCTGGGGCACCACCTTGAAGGATTTTAGTTGAACAAATCCGTCCCAGTACTTATTTTGTTTTATAGTCTGTAACTTCTTTTATGGGTTTTCTTTTGCTGAACTTCTAAGTTATGGATATGTAAACAAACCAACACTGGTTGCCAAGTAGTGGATGGGACAAAGACAGACACAAAAGTCACACATGCACACATACATTTCACATACATACATACATACACACACACACACATACATACATACATAAACATACAGTTACGCACTGGAGTCGATGTAATTGACTTAATACTTTTGTCTGTTCTTGTTTGTCTCCTCTACGTTTAGCCCCCCTGTGGGCAATAAAGAAATAAATATTAGACTGAATACAAATTATGAAGCCTTTTTTTTCTCTAAACCAAGAGTAATTACCCAAAAGAACCAATCTGGTACTCTGAACACATAAAAATAAGATGCCCAATGGTGATCAGGGAACCACCCCTAGTTCTGATACAAACTTCTCTATTTTAAAGGGATTTAGATTAAACTCTTCCATCAAAATTTCATAGTAATTTATGTTTCAGATTCCAAGTTAATAATTTTACTAAATTATTTTACTAAATTTTTCATGATTTTCTAAATCAATTTAAATAAGGGCAATACAGTGTATCTTTTACTTGTTTCAGTCATTGCACTGTGGCCATGCTGGGGCACCACCTTGAAGGGTTTTAGTTGAACAAATCAATCCCAGTATATCTTTTATCTTTTACTTGTTTCAGTCACTTGACTGTGGCCATTCTGGGGCACTGCCTTGAAGAATTTTAGTTGAATGATTCAATATTAGTGCTTTTTTTAAAGCCTGGTACTTATTCTATCAGTCTCTTTTGCCAAATTGCTAAGTTATATGGACATAAACACACAAATACCAGTTGTCAAGTGGTGGTGGAGGACAACTCCACCACACACACACACACACACACACAGCAGGCTTTTTTCAGTTTCCAGCAACCAAATCTGCTCACCAGGCTTTGGTTGGCTATAATAGAAGACACTTGACCAAGGTGCCATGCAGTGGGTCTGAAACGAGAACCATGTGGTTGAGAAGCAAAATTCTTACCTCACAGCCATGCCTATGCCTGTGCATATGTAAAAACCAAAAATATAATCTTAAGATTTAGTACCATTCATGATAATTCAAAAGATTTTATATACTATTTTTGGGGGGGAATTCATCATTACTATGAGCGCCATCATCACTGATTCCCCAACTATTATTGTCTCAAGTCCTGAGAGTCAGAGCATAAGTGAAATGTTTTACTTATGAACATAATGCACCATTAAGTCCATGAATTGAAACCACAATCTTGTAATCACAAGTGCAACATTCTAACTACAAGGTCACATTGCTATCAATGAACTACTTTAACCCTTCAGCATTCAGATTATTCTGTCAAATGTAATGCTTGTTTATCCACAATGTTTTCAATTAATCATTCATTCATTATCTTGTAACTTGAACCACTGGATGAATTCAGATTAAAATTTCAGGGATGTTTGGCCTCATGACTGGCATGAACTGATTGGATTTTGGGATTGATCCAGTACCGGACACGGATTCTGGATCATTTTTCTGTTTTTTTTCTTACTTAATTTTTGAGAGCGGTCAGGTTCATTTTTAGTATTCACATTTGTGAGAGCAGTTGAGGTTATTTCAGATATTCTCATTTTAACAATCATCTCTGGCTAATCGTTGAGAGGACATTGGTGTTGCCTTGGCAGAGGTTTGCGCTCTCTGAGTGCTCTTGTTTATCTTTAGAATGACATTGTAGGGTAGGTGTGAGAGGCAGGATCTGACCAATTTGAACATAAAACTGATAGAATATTTGAGCTGGATATGGATGGTTTAAATGGTAAAGTGTTAATTGATATTTCTTTCCTGGTGGTTTTTAACCCCTAAGGAGATGACAGAGCCGATGTATCGGCTGAAAAGTTGAATGATGAAGATTGTAATAGTTCATTCAATTTCCAACAAGAATATATATAGTTTTATACATGTAAAGTAATTACTTTATTTCTTATAAAATTTCTTTGAAAAATAAGTGCATGCCTTCTGTAGGGCTTGTGAAAAGGGCTCCATCTTCTGGGCTCTGAAACTTCAAATGAGGCCGCATCTCCAAAGGTTTAACACTAACATCTGAATGATTTGCTTTAACCCTTTAGTAAATCATCTTATTTATTCACATTGTTTTGAATTAATTATACATTACCTCATGGCTTTAGGATTTCAATGATGTATTTTCAGAATGACATTGTATGGTAGGTGTGAGAGGCTGAATCTGGCAAATTTCAGCATAAGACAGATATAATAACTGGACAAGACGCAGCCAGTTTAAATGCTAAAGAGTCAAGTTTATTGACTGAAACAGTGTTGCTTATATATGAATATCTTCAAGATTGCTTTATGCTGAGTCAACTTGGCAGTAATAAGATTCTTACAGCGTGGAGCACAGTATACTCCAGTAAGAACCTGGTAGCATAAAGTTTTACAAATGATTCATTAGTTTGTGATGATGATTCAAATATTTCCATGGATTTTTGCTTTGAAAAACAATGGCAGCAACCAAGCTAACATGTCTTAGATTAAATGATGTTGAAAACCTTCAGTGATATACCAAAAACAGTTTCAATAGATTACCAATCTACCGTACACAGTAATGGTATATAGACACATGGTGTATATCTGCAATGATTATTGCTTCTTTAATAACATCTAATCTTAGCCAGGTCTTCTGTGGATCAACTTTCTCTCTCACTCATTTTTCTCTTATCTGTTCTGATCTCTCTCTCTCTCTCTCTCTCTCTCTCTATATATATATATATATATATATATATATATATATATATATATATATATATATATATATATATTATTGTGTTTGCAGAGGAAGAGTTTTGAAGAAAATTTCTTTTTTTAATTAAACAAACTGAATTTCTCCAACATGGATTTTACATATCTTTTCACTCATTTACACTTTTGCTGGTTCCAGTCAGTGGTGTAGCTAATAGGGGAGCAGGGGGAGTGACTGCTACCCTCTCAGTACATTTTCAAAACTGGTGCCGCCTCAACAATATTTTTAAATCTTCAGTTAGCTATATCAGTCATTATAAGTTTCATACATAATGACATTGTTACTGAAACATGAAACTAAGGAATGTAGAATAGAGGGGTGGACTGAGAGTATTAAGGGCCCCCTGGTGTAACTGTTTACCAGGCCCCTTAGCATTGATATCAATAGAGTTAACATGTAGAGTGCGGGCCCCTGACTGCTCCGGGCCCTCAGGCAGTGCCCAATTGACTGATGGCTCAGTTCACCCCTGGTAGAATACAAATACGTTTATTATAACTAATGAAATATTTTATGCTATATAAGAAAAATGAGTTAAAGATTACAGAGATGTACTTGCATAGCAAGTGACCTAATCTGAGATTGTGTGCTGAAACAAAAACCATTGCAGTATGGAAGGTGTTTATAAACAATTTAAAAACACACAAAAACCATTAATTTCACTTCAAGATTAAAATTTTAAATTTGATTTGTCAAAATATTTTTGTCGCTTTGAGACCACAACCTGTTCACTGAGAAAATTCTGTGATTTGCTATATGTTACGGTACCTTCTTTCATATGCTACCACTAACTTCAAAACCTGGCGATGCCTCTGGTTCCAGTCATAGAACTGTGATTGTACTGGAGAAATGCATTGAAGGGTTTAGATTATCAAATCGACCCTCAGTATAGATGCATATTTTAAAACCTGGTTTTATTCTATCCATTTAGCTTTTGTTTGTTGAACTGTTAAGTTATGAGAATGTAAACAAATGAACATTGCTTATCAAATAGTGTAAGAGGAGACAAACACCAAGTGCAAAGATGCATACACAGACATGAGCATACATACATACATACATATGTACATACATACATACAAAATACATTGCTTTATTTTGAGATTGCTAATATTAACATTACTCGCAAATAAAATACAGACTGGAGTTGTAGTGCTCCAATTGAGCTATATTCTGTTTAATAATCTCAATGGAGGCAATGCAATCAGAAACTAGAGGAACATAATTAGTAACTACACACAAAATCCAATATATATGTATATTCTTCTACGTTAATAAAATCGATATAAAAATTCCAAATATATAAATATAAAAATATATAAATATATACAAATATAAATGGATAAATATCGATATAATACATAAAACACAGTGAATTTTTAATTTAAGTTACAATACACTGGTGTAATAAAAATTTGATAGGATAAAACATTAAAAAGACGTACTAAAATGCCACAAAAATATTACAAAGATTTAAAAGTTCCATCT
>NC_068996.1:49923066-49935404 GCF_001194135.2 Octopus bimaculoides | reverse complement strand
ATACAGAAATGTAAATTATACAATTACATACCAGTCACTGCAAGTGAGTGGTATGCATTATTTTTTGCATTATGTGTAAACATCCTGATGAGGGGAATGTCAATTTTTAAAAATATGAAATATATCATATTACTTGGCACGTCTCTGAAATGGCCCATAGATGGAACTTTTAAATCTTTGTAATATTTTTGTGGCATTTTAGTATGTCTTTTTAATGTTTTATCATTTCAAATTTTTACATACATACATACATACATACATATGCAAATGCACACACATGACAGGCTTTTGCACAGTTTCCATCTAGCAAATTCACTCACAAAGCATTAGTAGGCATGGGACTATTGTTGAAGACATACCCATTGCACTGTACCTACTTGGTTTAGAAGCAGTCTTCTTCACCACTCAACCATGCTTGTGGCTGTTGTTCTTAATTTATATTTCTTTTATTAAGTGTCACTCATATTTGTAAATCTGCTAATTTTCTGAACTGGAATCAAATATTTAGATTTATTAAAATATTTTTTTTTTTTTTTTTTTAGGGGAAAACATTTTTAGTAAAGTTTCTGTAAAAAAAATTGGTAAACTTCAAAGAAACCCAATCAAAATTAGATACGCAGTAAAGGTGTCACATCACCACCCCTCCACCACTGCTACTAATGCCATTGCTTCTGCAGGCACTGCTCCCACTACCATACACTCTACCACCACCACCACCATCATCATCATCATCATCATCATCATCATCATCCTTGTATTCATCACTTTACAGTCCACTTTTCCATGCTTGCATGGGTCAGACAGAATTCGCTGAGGCACATTTTCTCTACATGAATGCCCTTCCACCAACCCTCTCTTGTTTTGAAGAAAAGTAATATTTCCCCATCCATGGTTAAAACATGTTTACACACTGAAGATTGAAAATGAAAAACACAACTTGTATGACAGTGATGCTTGTCTCCAGTTATCATGTGATGTCGAGAAGGCAAGAGGACACAAACTTATTCCAAAATCCACACACGCAAGGTTTTAGTCAGCCCAGAGTTGTAGCAGAAGACACTTGCTCAAGGTGCCATGCAGTGGGACTGAATCCAAAAACATTATTATAAAAAATAATCTATCAATAGTATCATACATGTTCATTAGTATTTTGATTATTTTAGTATCCTTTTTATTAACAAAGCAACAAAGACTAGTTTATCATCACCTAATTGTAGTTGTGGGTGATGCCAGTGCTGCCTGACTGGCTCTCCATGCTGGTGTCATGTAAAAAGCACCATCCAAACGTGGCCGATGCCAGGCCCACCTGACTGGCTCCTGTGCCGGTGGCACATAAAAAGCACCCGCTACACTCTCAGAGTGGTTGGCGTTAGGAAGGGCATCTAGCTGTAGAAATATTGCTAGATCAGATTGGAGCCTGGTGCAGCCTTCTGGCTTGCTAGTCTTCAGTCAAACCATCTGAAATGAAGTACCAGGAGTGGCTGTGTGGTAAGTAGCTTGCTTACCAACCACATGGTTCCAGGTTCAGTCCCACTGTGTGGCACTTTGGGCAACAGTCTTCTTCTAAAGCCTCAGGCCAACCAAAGCCTTGTGAGTGGATTGGGTAGATGGAAACTGAAAGAAGCCTGTTGTATGTGTGTGTGTATGTTTGTGTATTTGTGTTTGTCCCCCACCAGCATCACATGACAATCAATGCTGGTGCATTTACATCCCTGTAACTTAGCAGTTCAACAGAAGAGACCGATAGAATAAGTACTAGGCTTACAAAGAATAGTCCTGGGGTTAATTTGCTTAACTAAAGGTGGTGCCCCAGCATGGCCACAACCAAATGACAGAAACAAGTAAAAGAATAAAAGAATACCGTTTGAGCACTGGTCTTACCCCGACCCGCTGAACTTTGCTGCCTTTGTGCTAAAATTTGAAGCCATTATTAAGCTGTTATTTGAAACACAATTTAACAAATTTTTTTTTATATGAAATTATCATTGGCAGTTTTAATTTCAATGTGGGTATTTTAAATGTATGTTTATGTATCATCTGGTCTGGTACAAAAAGGGAGACAGGTCGAATAGGCTGACAGTACAAACATATTTCAATATTTCAACTCTCAGTTATGTTTATCAATTTTTTTACACCACCCTCTTCTTGTTACCTGCTTGCTGTCAACTCATGCAGTAGTCACCCCCAAATACAGACAACATCACTCTTCACCTTCCCTTGACCTCCAAAATACAAAGGCGTCATCTGCATGCTGCCTAGACATTACATGTCAAGCCCACATCAAAAACATTCACAAATGTAAGTATAATAACTTTATCTCTTTCAACAGTAAATAATAAACTCCCGTCACTTGTCATATCAAGGAAGCAATGTTGTACCTCATACACCATTATCTTGGCCAACATGTAACTAAAAGCCTTCATAGCCAAAAATTTGTACCCCTAAGAAAAGCCTTACACTTCATGGTCATAAAATATGGCACTGGCCAACTTCTGACCCCCACACAAACCTCTGGACAGTGCCACTATTACTGCAAATATCCTACACTGTATCTAAATGAAAGCCACTCCATTGTTTGGCAAGGACTCATTCACTAACAGAATGCAACCTCTGTTCCTTAGACATGTTGTGGTGTTGTAAAGGTACTCAACAACTAGAGGTAAAACTTACACTCGGTGCCTCCCCTCCACTCCATATATTAATAGGCATCATATACAGGGGAAATTTTGCACTGCATCCACCTGTATTGAGAAGTGACTGCTCCTACGTGTCCCTTTCTGGCTATGCTGTCTCCTCTGCCTCTTCTGTTGCAGTTACAAGGACCAGTGCTTCACCAAATAAGCTAATTATACAAGTAGTTAACTACTTCCACCTGGCCCCACTCAACACACCAGCCCCCTCTTTTCATCCATAATCTATCTGACAGCCAAGGGCTTGCACAACAACTTCATGTCATTGTTCCTCCCCGTGAACTATATATCATTATCAACACTGATTTGCAACAAGCAAAATAGCTTGTGGCAAATTACTTTACTTGTTAGTATAATTACTACTCTGATCTCTTCTTGGCATTTTACAACTAGCTATTTGTAAAATTTTAAGGCTAACAGACTGTGAGATACCATTCTGCAGTAGGTAATTTCATTTTTCAGCTTATGGCCTAGAGCAACAAAAAAATTAAAGCACTTTGCTCAAGGACACAATGTTTTAGCTGGTCAGAGAATTGAACCTCCTCATCTTATGATCGCAAGTCTGACAGCCTAACCATTTGGCCATACGTCCTCACATTCCTGTCATATGTGAACATGTAGTGCACTTTGATTTGCTAAATCTAATGTAACACAACAGAACTACAGAGTCTATAACTGCTTCTGTCAGTGTTCTGCACCACAACAAGGTACCATTTTAAAGAGAGAAATGGGGGGAAGAGTAAGAGGGAGAGAGAGAGAGAGAGAGAGAGAGAGAGAGAGAGAGAGAGAGAGAGATAGGTGGTTCCAGAACTTGACTGATACTTCATTTGTTGATTTCAAACTGATGAAAGGCAAAGCTGACCTAATATGAACATGGAGCGCAGAGAGTCAAAACAAATGATGCAAGACATCACACCAAATACTCTAACAATTCTATCAAGTCAGCGCCTTTCATTGACATAACTCATTTGCATAATGATTGGTGGCTCAATGGTAATTACTCGAATACCAAGGCAACACAGGTTCTGAATAAACAAAATGTGCAAACTTAAATTATATTCATTGCCTGTTGCTCTTAAAATTCTGCCAATTTGCCTTTTGACTTGCAATAAATTGAAGCTAATTATCTCTCATGTTATATCATATTATCATAAAACAAAACGGAAGAACATAGTGCAGAATGAGGTTTCAGATATACTATGAACTATGACTTTACAAAAAGGATGGGATGTTCATGTCTGAAACTGCTTTGATCGCAGATCTGCTTGGTGATCATCTGTGTCAGCCAGTTTCTTCAGATTTCACAGTTTGCTATAAGGACAAACCTCACAGTAATGTTGCTTTGAATGAACAGTGACATCAAAGGATAGAAAGGATCCTTTTTAAGCCTGCCAGAAATAAGGCAACCTCTCTTATGCAGGTGCCTTAATAAAATGAACCTAGTAAAACTACACTCTGTCTAGTGGCTGACACAGTAGAAATGGTATCCTGCCACAGAAACCATGCTAAAAATGAAACATACGAGCAAGTCTTGGTACTCAACCCATGTATGAGGGCAACACGTATAAAACAAGTATGAAACTTGCCCAACTCGTACTGCCATGGAAAAACCAATGCACAATGATGTTGATGATGATGATGATGACGATGAGGATGATGATGATGACAAACAGTTTGCAAAGTAAACTAATTTAGTTTTTTCCAGGTGAATAAAAAGGGAAGGGCTGACAGTTTGAACAGGGTGGCCCTTTATCAGAAGAACTGGTAACAAATGTCTTTAATTTCACTTACAACTTAGAGCAATTCATCTTGGTTGTTGATGATATCTCTTCATCGATTGTCAATGACTTTTCTTATGATTAATGATGAAACCAACCAAGAATTAAGAAGAGATGGTCACATATACTTGGTCTTCAAGTAACAGTACCTACGGAAAAGAGATGTGGTTATCATCATTGTTGTTGTCATCACTGTTCTCATCATCAACACCATTGTCATCATCATCATTATCATCATAATTCATCTGCTTTATTGTACTTGTATGACTTAGACATGTCGTCTCCCAGTTTGAGTCAGTTCTTATTTAAAGTTAGGATAACAGGTCACATATGTTGGTTGTTTTGGGCTGCTGAATACTTTGTATATTGAGATCCAACTTGAAGTTGTCATTCTGTGTTGGTTATAAGCCTAAGATCACCTCTTCTAATTCCCCCACTTCCTCTCAAAGGATCTTTGTCTTTCTCCTCCAATGCCCCCCACCTCCTCTCAAAGGATCTTTGTCTTGCAAGTTAATTGGTGACCGTTCCAGTGCAGGTACCACATAAAAAGCATCCAGTCCACACTGTAAAGTGGTTGGCATTTGGAAGGGCATCCAGCTGTAAAAACCATGCTGAAACCAACCCCACCTGTGCTGGTGTCACATAAAAAGCATTCTGTCCACTCTGCTAGGTGGTTGGTGTTAGGAAGGACATCCAGCTGTAAAAACTGTGTCAAAACAGACACTGAAGCCTGGTGCAGTCTTCTGCAACTCATGTCAGCATGGAAGGAGAACATTAAATGATGATGGTGATGATGATGATGATCTACTGTCCAGCTAGATACAGACAGGTTCACCATACCCAGCTGGGTACACAGAACATCACAAGCCTGAACAAGTACTATAAAGCATCATATTGAATGCACCAGAAATAGAGTACCCAGTTGGGACAGGTACTTTATTTTACCAATCATGAAAGAATGAAAAACACATTGGATAACGTGGTTCCAGGTTCTGTGCACATAGAGAAAAGACTTGATGACCATGGCTGGAATGCTTTGATGAAAGATGACCTGAGGTTAAACAACAACAAGAGAATACTCACTTTGTTTTTGATATTCTCAACTCAGAAATGTTTGAGATATTTGCTCTAGCACTTATGCGTCGTGCTGGTCTCTCATTGTAGAAACCAGCAGTAGACACCCATCATGTGTGCATTGAATCAGCCTTGATACCTTGTTTCCATCTCAGATATGTCCTGGTGGAACCTCTCACCATGCTCATTACTAAGGGTACCAAGATTCGTTGGAAAAAAATCAAGATGAGAATGCAAGAAGTGTATTTTAAGAGACATTTGGCATCTCATTCTTTCATACGCTGTTAGCATGTTATTTATTAAATCAGCATAGTTTTCAGCTCTATGATTTCCAAGAAAGTTCTGTATAACTAACACAAATGAATCCCATGCCATCAGCTCATCTGGATTCAGTTTACCTTTGAATTTGCTATCAGATATCAATTCTCTGATCTCAGGTCCAATGAAAATGCCTGCTTTCAGTTTTGCGTCTCTTTTCTCTGCCCCAAATTTTACTTTTAGGTACTGGAAGCCACAACCATCATATGTCATTCTTTTACAAAGTTTTTCATGAGGTTGAGTTTGATGTGAATGGGTGGAAGGAAGATCTTTTATGGGTCTACCAGTGGCATATGCTGCACATTGTACTGACCAACTATGCGCTCATCTCTTTTAGGCCAGTCTTTTACAGTGTAATGATTGCTATCATCACAGCTGTTCCAAACACACAAGAAGCACATGTTTTTTGGTATATCCAAGCTGTAATCCTAGGAGGAGGGAAATCACCTTTAAATCACCACAAATATTCCACTTATGAAAATAAAAATAAATAAATGCGCCCTTTTAAAGCCTAACCAGGCTCATGGGCCCGGTTTCCTGGTTTCAATGGCGTATGTGTTCCCCAGCTGGACAGGATGCCAGTCCATCGCAGCGTTACTCATTTTTGCGAGCTGAGTAGACTGCAGCAATGTGAAATGAAGTGTTTTGCTCAAGAACACAACGCGTCGCCCGGTCCAGGAATCAAAACCACAATCTTACAATCATGATGCTGACACCCTAACCACTAAGCCACGTGCCTCCACTTCCACTTATGAACTGAGTAATTAACTCCTTTCAGAAAGAGTTCCATCGATTCATAAGTTTCTTCTATACCAACAACATGACCCACAAGAATGGAAGGTTTTTCATTACCATTATGTGACAACACAGCTTTGAGGCTAACCTTACTTGAGTCTATAAACAATCTCCATCGATTAGCAACATGCACGTGTTCTAGTTTTTGCATGAGTGCATTAACATCAGTACAAAAGCAAGCATTGTTTTCTTGCTTGAAAAAGACAGATAAACTTTTATGGCAAGAACAGAGAATGGAAATGTTCATACCTTGCTGTAGGAGATTCCATTGTTGTAGTTTGGATCCCAAAACTTTGGCCCTCTCCTTTGACAATGCTAGGTCTCTTACTAAAACATTCAAATCTTCTTGATTAAACTAGCCTGGCTCATTTTTTTTAGAATCACCTATGGACTCTTCATTGATAGTAGATTCAGGGGCTTCATCATGCGACGTGTTAAGGTCTTCCAGTGAATTATGTGAGAGGGGAGCTGGGACAGGGTTCTAGAAGTCATGTGGGACTAGTTTTAGGGCCAATTTACAATCTGCATACACAATTTTTGCTTTGGTCTAATTTGAAAAATCACTAATATTAGTTATGCAAAGGTAACAATCAGAGACATGATTGGTTGGCTCCTACCAAACCATTGGTACAGCAAAAGACATTCCCTTCCATTTTTCATTCAGCCACTGTGTAAGCCCTGAGTAGCACACAGTGCAGCATATATGAAGTGCCCACCTCTTGTCTTGGTCCCCAACACCCGAAATAATATTTATAGGCAATTTTTAATTTGGTGGCAATGTTCCTCTGCTGGTCATGTGGAGCAAATTTTTCACAGACATAACAAAAGTTGTCTGGGTGATTCACACAGTCTCTCCTATTCATGATCTAACACAATGAACACTGTTAAAATAGTAATCATGCAGTGCAAGAGATACACATACCACACGTGACGGCAGTGCAAACGACACTGAGAGTTACCAAGAACAAACTGACATATTTGGCTTTGCACACAATACATCATAATTTGTTTTATTGCTGTTATTTCTTTAATTTCCAATTAAGACCGCTTTCATTTTAGCAAATTTTATAATACAGCCTATATCTAGCCAAAAGTATAGTTATAATCTTGCACATGCACATAACTCAAACTCCTGACATGCTAGAACAATTCTGAGTGCAGATTCGGAATCAGCAGCCTTGGTTTAGTTTAAAACACCTGCTTTTAGCTAAGTCTTTGTTATCCAGTGTAATTTATCAGAGTCGACACTGTTCCAATGATCACTTCGGATGATCAAGACACTATTTTTACCACTTATCTGTGTTGATGGAGGGCAGCAAAGGTCCTCCAGCTTACCCATGGTATCTAGCATTATTAAGCACACAATGAATGCTTTTGGTTATTTTTACTGTCAGAACTCAATACTTTTTACATACAATAAATTTCACTGTTCTAAATCCTTCTTTGTAAGCTTTACATTCTGTCGAGAATTATGCTTACAAGAGTTGGTTTTAGCCTTGCTTTTGGAATACCAGTATGATTTTAGAGACTGTTTCTCTTGAAACATTGAATAATTCAGCAATTTTAGTGACTGAATCTCCAGCCATGCATACTCCAACAATTTGTCCTCTTTGGAAATCAGATAGGCTTTGAACACATGTATAAAGACTTAGAAATGGCAAAAGAAAAAAAACATGGTTAAATATAAAGTGGTGTTTCCATTATTTTATTCAACCTCTGTGTGTGAGTGCAAATAGATAGATAGAGAGAGAGAGAGAGACAGAGAGATGATAGGTAACTGGTGACATGCATTAGATATAAATTGCTACTCAAAATCATTTGTTATTCAGACATCATAATGAAAGAGAAATAAAAGGGACATCTACATGTTTGCTGACCAGAGAGAGAGAGAGAGAGAGAGAGAGAGATGGGTAACTGAAGAAAGGTCGGTGACAATTATGAGTTTTGGGTAGCAAAGTGCAGTGAAAAGAAGAGGGACAATACAGAAATGAGGTGTCAAACAGGTAAGAGAGGAAACTGATGGTGACTTTGTAAATATATTTATGTAGATAAATATATACTTATATATTATGGAACAAAAAATAAGGAAAGGCCCAAATGTAAGAATATATACCAGCACCTATTACTAACCCCTCAACCATTTTAAAGTGCTGTGCATTTCACCAATCATGCACAAGTAGTCAGATCTTCCCCACAACTGATCAATATGGTCCTTTGTCATTTACTTACTGTGGTGCAGCATCCTAAGATCAGCCAAAATTTCAAGCTTTCCTGGGTTTCCTTCTACAGGAACCATTCATTTTGAGCACTTGGCATTTCCTTATACAGACTTCCCCTTCATTTGTATATCATCACATACCAACACAAGTGCGATTTTCTCTCAGCTCAGTGTATTTTGATGTTCCTTCACATTCATATTATACTTCAAAGAAAGCATGTTCAATAAATTCCATTCTAATCTTTGCTGGCTCTTCTGCTTTCCTGAACCACACTTCACTACCATGCAGCATTGCACTTAACCCATAGGCTTCTTAGGTTGTCAAGATTTGATCAAGTCACTGAGCTGCCATGATGACACTTGCCTACATAAATATATTTACTATATAATGACTATAGCACGATTATTCATAGGAAAACTACCAGATCTTATTCAGGGACCGTGGTTATCTTGCTGAATAACCTGAATGTAAGATAACTACAGGCCCTACATCTTAGATGAATGCAGTGGTAGCCTGAATATTGATAATTTTGTTATATTCATTATAAAGTAAATATTTAATTCTTCATCTAAATTGAGTTCTCACGATGTTTGTTGAAAGCAAAACTTATGGAAGCAGTAGACTTTACAAGAAAAGTTTTCATATGAGCCAGAAAATATGAAAATATGTTCTTTTCATATGAACTAGAAGTATAAAGAAGTGAAGTTGAGAATGCACTTGGACTCATTAAGAAGATTTATTTACATTAACTCAACTGGTTTCACAATTCCATGCTTTTCAAGAGTTGGGTGAGATGGAGCTATTCTGTAACATAGCTCCACAACCCTCTCTCTATATATCAAAGCATAAGGTAAAATGCTTTGCAGAATTCGTTCAGTTGTCTGCATTCTGATTTCAAACCCCACCAAGGTAAATTTCATCTTTTGTCCTTTTGTGGGGTGTTGATAATTAAAAATCCTATCTAGTACTGGAGTCAATTCTTCTGTCACTTACTTTCAGGAAGAAATTAGCTGTGGTCAGACCCGAAGAGGGATGGGTTCTGCCTGGTTTTAAAATGCTTATGAAATTCTATATACTATGATTTTAAACGTACGATCCCACGAAGAATTCAGGGCCGAAAGCATGGCAAGACACACATGAATCGTATAAATGTTAATTTTGAATTCTAAAAATCAATTGGAAAATATTTTGGATGAAAATAAGTAGAAGTTAAATAGTAAATAGGAAATAAACAAAATAGAACCAAATATCTTCGTGTGTGTTTAAACAAATTTGAAATTTGATATAGTAAAAAAGCAAACGAAAACAAAACAACACAAACAAATCCAAAGCGAAAGAAAAACTTCAAAGGGCATATAAAGGTGAGAAAAATAATAACTACATTGAAAATAAATCAGAGCATGAAAACCAGAGGAGAGAGAGAGAGAGAAATTGCAAAAGAGAGAAATAAATAAGCATTATGAGAATTATGTAGCGAATGAGGGAGAAAGGGGGAGGGGAAGAGAGAGAGAGAGAGGATGATGAAGTAGCGAAGATGTTGCAGAAGAGCCGGAGGAGGGGGAGGGGAGTGGGAAGGTGGACAGATGAATGTCAGAAGAAGAAAAAGAAAGCAAAGGAAAAGAGATAGCAACATTTGCTAAGGATGGAGAGTTTAGATTTCTGTTGTGGGATAAGAAAAATATAAAAATAAAAATAATCAAAAAAAAAAAAACGAGGAAATATTATAAGAAGAAGAAAAACAAGCCAAAAAAGTTTGTCTGTCTGCAGACAAGTAAAACTCCGCCAGAGAACCAATTAACAAGATGAGAGAGAGGAGGAGAGAAAGAGAGGAACTAACATCATTCTGATGTGGTATGCGAACAACGAATGGGACGAAGACGGAGACGGAGTCGATGCGATTAGAAGTAAGAGGAAGAAGACGAATAAGGAGTAAGGGTAGGAGTAGCAGAAGACAGAGAGAAAGTTTGAATTTTTACAAGTAGGAGGAAGGGGAGCACTAAGGTGGACAAGGAGCAGGAGTAGCAATAGTAATACTAGCTGGAAGTTTGAAGTAGTGAGAGGAGACAAGGGGGGGGGGGAAAGAGAAAGAGAGAGTAAGTGAGTGAGAGAGGGGAGAGAGAGTGAGAGCTGTTACGGTGTAAATGACGTCACAGGCCAGTAAGAGTCGTGTACATCCAACGAAGCATTAGTATTAATCTCGAAACTCTGCCAGCCAAAGCCAACAAGGCGAGTAATAATAATAATAATAATCACCATAATAATAATAATAGTAATAAAAAAAAAAAATAATTTTTTAAAGAAGTCAACGAAGATGGAAAATTCCGCCATGTAGCTGTTGCTGTGTTTTTTGCGAATGTGTGAGCGTGTGTGTGAGTAACGTGACTCTTTCTCTTCTTCCTTCCTCTCTCTCTCTCTCTCCTTCTGTCTATCTGTCCTGTCTCCATCTATCTATCTGTCTATCTAATCTCACGTAGTTTGTGGCTGAAAATAATGCCTAAATGGAGGAATGGCGACCTATCCCTACCAGCAGGATGGGAGGAAGGAACTGATTACGATGGAAAGGTATTCTACATTGACCACAATGCAAAGAAAACGACATGGATTGACCCGCGCGACAGGTAGTTATCATTTTCCCCCTTTCTTTTGTACAATCATTTTACTATCATTATGATCATTGTTGCTACTGCTATACTTATCATTATTGCCATTATACAACGTTGTTACTTGAATGTTTTCTCTGTCCTTGTGAGATTTGTTTATGTATATTTTCGGGGGCATCGGGTAGACTGAGGTCCGTCTAAAATTTTTAACAAGTGATCGTTCTGACTATTCGGGGTAATGCATGTGTTCTACCCCAGTGTGTGAACACATACATACAATCATACATACATGCACACATTCATGTGTATGTGTTTAATTACACATGTATATATATATATGTATATACATATATGCGTGTGTGTGTGAGCGTGCGTGCGTGCGTGCGCGTGCGTGCGCGTGTGTGATCTAGGGAGAGATAAATAGACAAGTGCGAGTGTCTGGGACGTTAGTTGAAATGCTTGTGTCGATAAGAATGTATACATTCTTACTCCCTAACTCCCACCCGCGTAGATCAACTACATACTCATTCCAGCATGCCTGCATATACGTACACACAGACAAATATATACGCATATGGATATATATATATATATAATATATATAAAATGAGTGGGTCTATAGAGTAAAAAAAAACCAAAAAAACATTTCCCCTTTAACGTGAACAGATTAATGCATAGATGAATAGTCTGCCTTAAATACATGTCTGTTGTGTAAGATATTCTTGCTCGCACTTGCAAAGATATGTAAGTCTTGTTTCTTTACAAGAATGCAGGCCGGACAGTTTTGTGAGGGAAGGAAGAGAAGTCAAATTACCAAGTTTCTTAGTTGTTTATTAACGGGATATATATATATATATATATATA
>NC_068996.1:49916292-49922426 GCF_001194135.2 Octopus bimaculoides | reverse complement strand
TTTCCATAACGTATTATTTATTCTCAAGAGTATAATTATTGAAAACAATGACCGCAGATTCTTCTGCTTCCGTCTCTGACTTAACTGCCAATATTTTTCCCTCTTTGTTGCTATCTAATTCTTTTTTGTTTTATTTACTTACTAATTTTTTTTTTCACCTCCACCTTGGTTCTAGATTCCATCTCCTTAAAATATAGACCGGACCAACCATTCCTCTCTGCGCACTAAAAGTTCTTCAGTAATACTCTTGTCCATTACAAAAGTTGTCTTCTTTCCCCTCCCCTCAAGGAACTATGGACACAATTGTGATTAATTTCGGCTGTTCTTATCTTAGTGACTGATAGAACCAACCCCGTTCCTTTTTATTATACTATTTAAAAAAGCCAACTTCTGTATATTTGTGTGTATGTGAGCTGCTGATATCATACCACTTTCATCTTGTCCATGGGAACTTGCTCAATTTCTTGTACTTAAGAGAGTTTATTTCATATTTTACAATCATTAAATGCATATAAATTACTTTTACTTACATTAGTTTTAACAGAAGAAACAAATCCATATTTAGCTTTTAAAAGAAGTAACAATATCTAGATATTCCAGCATTTCCTTAAAATTCCTGAGGAATAAAACGCATTTAGTTCCTAAATGTTTTTATTTTTTTACTTTTATTCCGGTTGGTTGATCTCGTGTACTAGTTTATATATCGTTCTAGTATAATTTAGTTTTGTATTTTTTTCCTAATTTAATGTCTTGTTCGAAAGTGTATTGATAAACATTAAATACTTTAGAATGTAAATTACTATTTTTGAGGTTTCAGCATGTCAGTTGACCGAAATATTTCCTCGAGAAAACATCCTTTGTAATGAACTTCGCCACTTATGTTAAAGGAATCTATTTATAAGAGTTGAACGTTAAAAAAAAAATGATAGCTCATAAAAGCTCTTAAACTACTTGCCCTAAACTGAATTACTATACACTTAGTGAAAGAGCTGTTAACATACATTCCTTTGTGGATCAAATTTACCACACATCAAAGGCTTGTTTCTAGACAGTAAAAATGTGTGAAATACAATAGTTTTAATTTTAGGACTTATTTTAATTGACTGGTCTTATTATCATCATCATGATTATCATTATTTTTCAAATTATAGAATAAATCCTCTTAGAAATAATAATAGTACAGCTTTTCGAGCAAATATTTAGTAATTCCATTTTTTCTTCTTGTGAAGGCAGGCATGTGCTTGTCGCGTGTATTACGGAATTTTTTTTTTAGATTAAAATGACAACCATCCGAAATGTTTTCTTGGTGTACGAACATAATATATGTATATGATGCTCCACTATTTAACTGGTGATAGCTGTTGTTTTCAAATCTGGTTTGTCAGCTGCTAATAGAAGAATTGGTTTCGGTTATTTTGAACCAATCAACCAAAGATTTATTCTCATAGCTCTAAGAAATCTAACGTGTAGGCGCATTTAAAAGTGCATACATAGTTTTGGAATAGTGGTATGCTTAATATGTTTATATCATTTTGAAATCATTATTAGTGCGCTATTTGCTGTAATACTTAGTTACAAGATCAGTAAGCACTTGCAAATTGCGAAGCCTGGGGGCCTTCAAGTATTTTGTGCTTACTTTTTTTGTTGTTGTATGTATGTATGTATATAGATGTGTATGCATGTGTGTTTATATGTGTCTCTCTTTATACACACTCACACAGTTTCAATGCTTAATTTATGAAATATTAAATTTATCCTTCATCTAGACATTTCTTTTATTAAATAAAAAATTTTTTTTAAACTTCTAAATTACAAAGTTTACTAAATATCTTCGTAAATGAAATGAGATTGTACAATATCCAAATGGATTATTTATCCATTTGTTGAATTCTTGCTTTACCATTGTACCATTGTCTTCACAAAAAAAGTTTTGTTTATTTTTGAACTATTTTTCTGGGGAAGATAACTCGATTGAGTGGGTGGGTGGAATTCCTATGAAATAGTTTTAGTTTTATTCCTCCTGCATGTTCTTTGGCATCGAAATGACTAAAGATTTTTAAAAAATGGTTGATTTACACTAGTAAAGGTGGAAAGAGACTGGGGTTGAAGCTTGGCATTACCTTAATTCTTTGACATCTACTGATCCGGATTGACTCATAATTTTATACCGGAAATGTCTTAAATAGTTGATATTACAGTAATTTCTCTCCACACACACAATCTTTAAGTCTTTATAACTTAAAAATAATAAAATAGCTCTATTAAACATAATAAATATTTTAAAATTAGGAAGTTTAAAGTTCGGTTTCAAAATTAAGTCCTGATTACTGATTTGATTCACGGCTCAAAACAACGCACAATTTCACAAGATAGAATTGAATATTTTTCATTTAGTCTTTGACTTTTTTTCAGTTTTCTATATGAAATTTATCACAATCTATTTGTTTTTCTCAAATAATATTTTGGCTAAGGATCAATTAGTCTTAAACTATCGTGACCGCAAGTTCTTTTTTTTTTTTAATTCCCTTGCCGGAAAAACGAATCTGTCAAATAATTGAATTAATAATTTATAATCTTTATTAGTGATCTACTTTATTCGTTATTGAAGGTATTTTTGCTATTAAAACTAAGATTCTAATTTCGATAAGTCAAATAAGGAAATAGGAAAACTAATTTTAAAACTATTTAGTCCTTTCACGAGTTAAAGGTATCCATACAACTAGGGGTTATATTTGCTTCCTGTAAAATTAGTTACATGGATGAGAAGCGCAGGCTATCGTATGTAATTAACTTTGTTTCTTCCGCTAAGTTTCCTTTATAGTACCTCCCCCACCTGTATTTCCTGTTTAAAATAAATAACTTTCACAAATATCAGGGAGAATATACGCTAGCAATCTTTCCCTCTCTCTCTGTTTTTATTTTTTTGTTTTAAATTTCAGCATATAATCATAGTAATACAACTCTAGTAAATGTTCTTCACTCATCAAAAATCTTTTGGAAGCAGAGGTCATGCCAGGAAGTTCATCGTGGAACACCTCTGACTACTGCTTGCTTTAAGTTAACAAAATGACATTGCTATATATATATATATATATATATATATATTGCAATGTATATAAAGTTTATTTAACTGCGTCTTATAAATTACTATTTTGCTGTCTCTAAAATTGATTTTACTTTTATCTTCTTTGGCAGGGAGACTAAGCCTCAGACATTTGCAGACTGTATTGGCAATGAATTACCTTATGGCTGGGAGCAATCTTTTGATTCTAACATTGGCATTTATTACATCAATCACGTGACCGGTGTGTATGCTTTACAAGTTAATCACTAATATCTCTTGTGTTGTTTGTTGGTTCACTAACATCAGAAAAAATTTGATCCAAAATATTACGCTGTAGATTAACTAAGTTTGCTTTGACAAATTTAGAAATGGTGTCGTAAAAACACCCTGAGATGTATCTTTCAACCTCCATATCTTTAACAATGCAACATTGGCCTCCTTGTTTAATTTATATTCTTTTTTTTCTAATTATGATTTATGTTTAATTATACAACAGCACTTAAGATAAAATGGATTAGTTTTTTTGTTTTTTTATTTTTGCTCCCCCATTCACATATTTCTTGGCAAATAATATTGCCAAGTTACATATGCAAGAACTTTAAGTTTTCTTTAATGTTTAAATGTATCAAATTAATAAATTAAATGGGTTTTTTTCAAGAACAGAAAAAGTTCTTAGTTTGAGGAATCCTTATAAGTGGTCTGGAATCTCATTTCAAATTTTGTTGTAATTACTTAAATTATGGAATGTAAGCTAAATTAACATTTTTTTGCTTTCTCTGGAACTTTGTCTTTGAAATATTTTTATACTTAACTTACTTTCAAACAGTATACTGAAGTGATGAATGGAATACATGAGATTAAACTTTCATCAGCTTAAATCATGGGTTGGTTGCAAAATATTTTATGAAATTAAATTTAAATTTTTTTTTTTTTCCATTTGATTCTAATATATTCAGTAAACATTATGTGGTTCCAGTTATAAAACGTGTTTCCAAATATATTTCATTAAAAATGTACGTGATAGTAAACTTCAAGAACTATCCACGAGGGATCCCCTATGCTGTCATTTCACCTGTTAGAGAAACAAGCCAAATTTCTCTCAAATTGCTCCTATGTTTTCAAGTTGGAAGGACACAGTGGTTTATGTGCAAAAAAGCAAAAAAAAAAAATTGGACATAGCTGTAAAGTTTTTGATCAATTTTAACCAAAAACACAAGGATCATCTTAGATAGGAATTAATATTTTTATTGCATTTGTTTTAGTCATTACAAATGTGTGTGAAAATGTTTTGCAACTTCTTTTTTTAAAAAGAATATCTGTTACAATTAACTCTTAGATCTAAAATTGTGTTAGCAGGTTTGATTAAGTAAGATTTTTGCATATAATCCATCTTTAGATGGTTTAAAACTAAATTAGCTAACCTATTAATTATTTGCTACTTTTAACTTTGTTTCTTGTTGAAAAACTTTCCTAGTGATTTCTTTTGTGTTCTTACATTATATATAGACTTACACTATTAATATAAAATTATTTTTGTCTTCGTTTGTTTGGATTGTATTTACATCAGAAAAAATACTAATATTTTGTCTATAGCTGACAGAATGTAAAAATTTCCTTTTCTATATAAACTGTATTTAAGAAGTTCACTTTGCCATTACAGAATTTTATGTTTCACTTTGGGCAAGTGTATTCAACCGAACAAAGACTTATATACGAAATTTTGTAGACAGAAAGTGTGTAGAGTCCCATTAGAAGATCCCATTCCTGTTTTAGAGAGGTAGACTTAAACCACCTGACTATTTGGTGCCTTTTGAACAGTGGTTCCCAACCTTTTCACTTGCAAGGACCCTTTTATTTAAATGAGTTTTCACACAGACGCCTTTTAATATGCCTATCCTTATATATATATATATGAAATTTTAAATTTAGTTCATGGACCCCAAGTACTACCTTTGCAGACCACCAGAGGTCTATGGAACACAGATTGGGAATCACTGCTCTAGAACAATTTTCTCTGTTGCAAGCATTTGGGCAATGTCTCTGGTCTGAGGATGATTTCTTTTCTTCTCCTACAATCACTGAGGCCCTTGGGAAAGTCACAGATGTTGCATTTCTTCCTCAAACTAAACCATAGAAAAGTATTCATTAACACACTTACATCATGGAAAAAATAGATTTTTAAACTTGGGATGAATTTTAACAAAAACTGAAATATTTGAAAGCAGTGGCCACCACCTAGAAGGATTTAGTCAAACAAATTTACTCCAGTACTTATTCTTAAGCGTCATGGTTATTCCATTGGTCTCTTACCAAACTGCTAAGTTGAGGCAAGGTAAACAAACCTACATTGGTGTCAAGCGTGAGGGCATAAATGCACAAATACAAACACACGTATGTGTATATGTTTATATATATATATGCACACGCATGCACACAGTATTGACTTATGAACCTTTAGTATACTTGATAGTATATTATAGTTGCATAATGAAATGCAGTGTCCCTACAAGCAATTTTCTGTATGTATGTATGTGTGTGTGTGTGTGTGTGTGTGTATGTATGTATATATATATATATATATATATATATATATATATATATATATTGGTTTCTAATGGTCATTTACTTAGCTATATAATGTTATAACTCATACGCAACCTTAGCATTTAGCGCATGTCTTGCTTTTATATGTTGGTTCTCTGACAATGAATTTATGTGCAATTCCAGCAACTCTTCTTTGGAGTAGAGTGCACATATATTTTGAAACATATGTAGGAATTAGAGGAACTTATTGATTATATGCGTTTTGCTCCATTTATTATTATTCTTATATATATATATATATATTATGATTGACCGTTGACTGAACACTATTCAATTTTTTTTCTCCGTGTTTTTCTCCTTGTCTCCGTATTCTTTCTGTTGAAGAGCGTAGCTCGAAACGTCAAAGACTTTCCGTATTCCCGAGCGTCATACTAATATATACTTTTGTTATTTACACCACCTGTCCTCGTCTGTTGTTATTATTTGTATATTCTCCCATATATATATGGCACCATTTTGAGCGTGG
>NC_068996.1:49912854-49916099 GCF_001194135.2 Octopus bimaculoides | reverse complement strand
CATAAAAGACACCATTTCGAGCGTGGCCGTTTTCGTGCGGGTGACACGTAAAAGCACCCACTACACTCTCTGAGTGGTTGGCGTTAGGAAGGGCATCCAGCTGTAGAAACTCTGCCAAATTAGATTGGAGCCTGGTGTTGCCATCCGGTTTCACCAGTCCTCAGTCAAATCGTCCAACCCATGCTAGCATGGAAAGCGGACGTTAAACGATGATGATGATGATATATATATACATATGTTTTGCAAACAACTTGCACATGCAAGTGCTTCTAGTTGAGAGCTCCACATACTAGAAGCCAACAAATGCATTGGGTCTTCAGGAAAGAATGCATGCCATTTCGGGGCCTACCTCACGATGGCATCAGTGCACACCAGCCCCACTCACTGATATGAGGCCCCACATGCTAGATCAACTGGTTATCAAATCAAGCTCAATAGTCTTCTAGCCATTGCTCATCATCTCTTCTTAACCAAATCCAGTGGCAAGCCTTCTCCACTGTAGTTTGGATATTGGTCATGATGGTATTTACTTTACGATGATATATATGCATGTCAAAGATCTGTATACTTGAAGTATTGAAGCTAAGAAAAAAGGGGAAATACTTGAAAAAATTCCTTTAAAGTATTTTTTAAACACAATTAAAAAAAAAAATGTTGGTAATTTGTTTCTACCAAATGAACTGACTTGATTAAAGAAAACTGATAATTCTGTTAATTATCTGACACTGCTGCAGCTTACTAAATGGAATCAGTAAAACAGTTCAGGAGTTACTTATTGAACATCATATATATTATAACTTAGAAGGTGTTCTCTACACATTTGTTGACTAAAGGGTTCATTTTTTTTTTTTAATGTTAAGCTATTTAGCAGTTATGTTTAAAAGGTAAAAGTAATATTTGCATCAACCCCTTCATATCCAAAAAGGAAATATACTGCCTGGGTGTGTTTCAGTTAATATCGAAAAGTTGGCATTTGAAACACAAGTGGTTCTTCCCTGAAATTATAAGAGTCATTAATTTAAATACGAATACTTTTTGTATTATATAAATTGTTTTTTTATTCAATTAATTTTTAAAATAATGAAGAATATATTAAAATAAATTTGTTATCATTAAGTTAGTTTGGAACATAAATTAACATCAAATTTTTAGCAGAAGGTTTTAATTTAATCACTTCAAAATAAGAAGATGGTACTATAGAACAAGGACAGTCTTAGGCAGGCTGATATCAAAAGGATTAAAATGGCATTTATGTATGAAAAACAGGAGTGGTCTCAGACAGTTTGGAATCATGAGGGTTAATTGAAATAACATGGTTAGGAGTTTCTAAAAACAAGTGTTTGTTGTGAACAGACTCCCATGATTTTGTTGGTTTGGGTTTTTTTTAAAGATTTTATTTTTAGTTTTTAATTTTTGACTAGAATTTTCAGAAAAAGTAAGCATACGTGGCAAGAAGCTTGTTTCCCAACCACATGGTTCTGGGTTCAGTCCTATTACATGGCACCTTGGGAAAGTGTCTTCTACTATATCCCCAGCCAACCAAAAGCCTTGTGAGTGGATTTGTTAAACGGAAACTGAAAGAAGCCCATCATGTGTGTGTGTGTTTCTTTGTCCCCTACTTGATGACCCATGTTGGTTTTTTTTATGTCCCTGTAACTTAGTGGTTCAGGCATAAAAGCCCAACAAAATAAGTACCAGGCTTTTAAAAAAAAAAGTACTGGGGTCCGTTTGTTTGATTAAAAACCTGTTGAGACAGTGTCCCAGCATGGCCACACTCCAATGACTGAAATGAGTAAAAGGTATTTAAAATGATTTAACTTTTCTTTCTTTTTTATTATTTAAACTGAAACCATTGAGCCATGATTAGATTAGTGAAGACCCTCAAAATATTTGTGTTTAGATCTGTTAGAAAATTCACTCGATTGGATTGAGTTATGAGTGCACAAATTATAGATTTTCTTCTGTTTTTGAGTTTTACTTTTTGTTTAGCCAGGAGGGAAGACAGTGTCCATGGCCCATTACAGGGTCTATAAAACCAATGGGAGGGAGCAGTGATGTTACCCTCAAACTAGAGGCCTGGTCCAAATGCTTGTGACAGAGGGAACTCTGTAACTAAGAGCATTTAGAGAGCCAGGAGGTGTTATTAAACCAGGCAGTGGATTAAATCTATTACCAAAGTAGGATTTGTTGAGATCAGTAAGCAAAGGACTGGGACAAACACTACAAAGCAATTTTACCATTTTGCCAGAGTTCACTTCAGCAGGATTTAAATTTAGAGTGTAGAGAAAGTCAGAATAAATATTGTAGGGTTATAATATCTGATGCTTTTGCAATTCTACAAATTCACCGCCTGTGAAAACCAGATAAAAGCTGAAGAGAAGGAGAAAAAGTGATTATAAAATATCACTAGAGGAAGTGTACAAAAGTAATTGCAATATAAAATAAATGGAATTTGGCAAATTCTCAGAATAAAGTTCCTAAAGAAAATTGGTGTAAAGGAATCTTTAAAAATGAGTGTAACTGTATATCTGAAAATATTAGTATTTATTTTTATTTGAGCAACAGCAAATTTACCAGGGAGCTGGGGAGCTAATTAATTTACAGTTCTGAATAAAGGGACACACACATTTATGACAGCATGTGACCTAGTGATTAAAGTGTTGCACTCATGGTTGCTAGATCATGGGTTCAATTTCTGGACCAGGCAGTACATTGTGTTCTTGAGCAATACTCTTCATTTCACATTGCTCTGGTCCACTCAGTGGTATATGGGTAACCCTGCAGTGAACTAGCCTTGCCATCAGGGTGGAATCATTGTGATCAGCAATGTATAACTACATCCAATGGTCTGCTTTATACAATGATACTATGATATATGTATGTGTATATATATCATATATATATATATATATATGCTCTTTTACTTGTTTCTGTCATTTGACTGCTGCCATGCTGGAGCACCGTCTTTAGTTGAGCAAATCGACCCCTGGACTTATTCTTTGTAAGCCTAGTACTTATTCTATCGGTCTCTTTTGCCGAACCGCTAAGTTACAGGGACGTAAACACACCAGCATCGGTTGTCAAGCGATGTTGGGGGGACAAACACAGAAACATACACATACATACACACACACACACACACATATATATATACGACGGGCTTCTTTCAGTTTCCGTCTGCCAAATCCACTCACAAGGCTTTGGTTGGTCTGAGGCTATAGTAGAAGATACTTGCCCAAGGTGCC
>NC_068996.1:49911605-49912844 GCF_001194135.2 Octopus bimaculoides | reverse complement strand
GTTGGTCTGAGGCTATAGTAGAAGATACTTGCCCAAGGTGCCACGCAGTGGGACTGAACCCGGAACCATGTGGTTGGTAAGCAAGCTACTTACCGCACAGCCACTCCTACGCCTATATATATATATTATATTTTATATATGTACATATATATGAGATACATATGTTAATGGATTCTTGATTTGTGAATTTCAAAAGATGAGAATGAATTTAAAATTTACTTTAACTTATATTATGAAAAAGATTTCTGAACTTTTTGCTAAACTTTGTTTTTTGTTTTTTTTTCTAGCTTTTTCTCTCTGCATATTTTTACTTCAGCATTTGAAGATATTTTTAATGTTGTCTTGTTCAACTGTTCTTTAACCCTTGAGCATTCAGGTTATTCTGCCAAATGTAATGCTTATTTAACTCTCATTGCTTTCAATTAATCATTCATTATGTCAGAGCTTTGAGATTTCATTGATGTGATTATTTAGTTTTAGAATGACATTTTAGGGTAGGTGTGAGAAGCTGGATCTGGCTGGCTTCAACATAAAACTGATAGAATATTTGAGCCAATTATGGCTTGTTTCAATGCTAAAGGGTTAAAAATATATGTGTATTTCTTTTTAGTTAGATGGTGTTTTACAGGTCTAGCTAATCAGGATTTCATTTCTGCACTTTTTGTATTTTTCTAACTTTGAATTTGTTTTGAAAAATTATTTCCAGATGTATATTTGTGTTTGTTCTTTGAGTATGATATTAAGAGTTTTTGTTCTGATAACACTTTTGAATATTCAAAAGTGATCATTTATAGATTTTCTTTTAAAAAAATATTCTATTAATTTGAAGATATTTTTAAAAATTTTAATTTTTTCCCCACAATTGCCACAAGGACCAAAAGAAAGGTAAAGCCCCTGGCACTTTGTCAATTTCAGATATTGTATCTGTTAGTTGGATTTCAAATATAAAATAAATCAATAATAAAACAGTGTTGAATTATATATATATATATATATATATATATATATGTTTTGACAATCAAAGTTTAATGTCAAAGCTTTACTGAGATATGTACCATGTTAAGTTCTTTAAAACAGATTATTGGTTTTCATTCTGAAAACAATAATTTTTAGTAATCTGAAAGTATGTTTTTAAAATTTGAATTCCAGAAATTATTCTCTAGTAAATATATTTAATTAAACAAATTTAAATTTAACCATATTAGCAATCATCAGAGCCAGTAACTTCTCACAACTAGT
>NC_068996.1:49896234-49911521 GCF_001194135.2 Octopus bimaculoides | reverse complement strand
ATTTTGGCACAAGACCAGCAATTTCGGAGGAGGGGATATGGCGATGAGAGCGACCGCAACTGTTCCATTGGTACCTGGTATTTATTTTATCAACCTCGAAAGGGTGAAAGGCAACGTCGACCCCCGGCGGAATTTGAACCCAGATCGTAAAGTCGGACGAAATGCTGCTAAGCACTTTGCACGGCGTGAGAACTAGTCGGCCTGCTCACCGGCTTAATAATGATAATGATAATAATAATAATAATAATAATAATGATGATGATGATGATGATGATGATGATGAAGATAATACTAATAATAATCCTTTGTACTGGAAGTACAAGGCTTCCAATTTGAGGGAAGGGATTAAATTGATTACATCGACTCCAGTGCGTAACTGGTACTTATTTAATCGATCCCGAAGGGTTGAAAAGCAAAGTCGACCCCGGAGGAATTTGATCTCAGAACGTAGCGACGGGTGAAATACCACTAAGCATTTCGTCCAGCATGCTAACAATTCTGCCAGCTTGCTGCTTTAATAATGATGATGATGATGATGCTCTGAAGAAGTACCCAGTATGCTGGGTACTTTTCATGGTTGGTGTTTGGAATTATGTCTGCAAAATCAGATATTGAGGCATGGTGCAGCTTTGGGCCTATTGGATCATTATCAAATTGTCCAATCCTCTCCATGATGATGGTAGCTATATATAGGTTTTGTGATGCAAACAGAAAAATAGAACTTAAAAAGCATGACTAAATACGTACTTTTTATTAATAATCGGGAGAAATTAGAGTGACTCAAAGGCTGAGGGTTTCATTTATTGGTACTTATCAAAGTTTGATAAGTGCCAATGCACAAAATTCTCAGCCCTTGAGCCACTCTGTACTCTGTAACTTCTGCCAGTTATACATAAATATATATGTGTTGTGTCTGTGCATGTATGTATTTGTATATGCATATGTGTATGTGTGTATGTATGTATATATATATATATATATATATATGTTTGTATATAATTTCAAGGCATGATATCAACTCTGAACCATACACTAGCCTACAGTCTACAGCGATTCTAAATACCAATGTTTTAGATACCGTCATGCCATACTGATTTCAGCAGAATCTGGAGGACACATAATATTACAACTGCTTAATTAATGCACACCTTTCTAGCCAGCAAAGTTAATTCTCAATATCTAATGGTTACTTTGATTGCAAATCATCATTTTAAAACGAAACGTAAATAGTTACTTGAAATAGCATGTGAATTTCTTTTGTTAGATTCTGCAGCATGTTTTTATGTTCAAACCTGGGTAGCATGTCTCAATTATGTTGTCATTATGAAGAGCATGTTGGTGTCCTCAGTAAATGGAAATGAATGTCTTATTACTTTCAGTATTTCACTGGAGTCTCGCATGTCGTGTTGCTGAAATTTCTACAAGTTTCCTGCATTAATTTTAAATATTTGAATTAAGTTTGGATGAAAAGTTTTCAATTAAAGCAGCTTTAATAAAAAGATTATTTAAAAATAATACAAATATTAGCTACTACCTCAGTCTTTTATGTTGTGATGTCACCCATATCAATCTCTTTACAACTGTTCCCAGTTAAGTTGTCTCAATATATTTTTTTTAACAAAAGATGTTTTAGTTATCTCTAAATTTAGTTGCAATTAAAACTATATTGATTATATTTGCTAATTCTGTTCCTGTAATTTTTCTTGAGAAACTTCTAGAATTATTTCTTTTACTGCACTTACTTCATATGGCTTTAATTATCCATTCTAATTATATGGTCGTTACAAGCATAATTCATAAGTTCTCTTGTTAATTCATGCTGGCATGACAACTAATTTCCAAAGTAAAGTTTCTTGAGGACTGATAACCATTTACATGTATTTTGGTCTGATGTTAGACCTGTCTTAGTTTCTATTAAGAAATATATTAGCATCTTACTGTAAAGTTTCTTTCCAGTCAGAATCAACTAAAATTTAAAGAGTTAATTCATTTATTTTTTCCTTTTAAATGCTAAATCCACACACGTGCAATTTCGAGCTGAAAATGAAATATTTTTGTTATTGATGTGGATAATGATCAAATTGATGTAGATAATGATCAAATGCAGATAAAAACTCTTCTGCTGCATCTTTATTACATCCCAAAGGGCAGCGAGCTGGCAGAATTGTTAGCACACCTGGCAAAACGCTTAATGGCATTTCATCTGTCTTTACATTCTGGTCACCTCTACCTTTCATCCTTTTGGGGTCAATAAAATAAGTACCAGTTGATCACTGGGGGTTGATGAAATAAACTTACTCCTCTTCCAAAATTGCTGGCGTTGTGCCAAAATGTGAAACCATTATTATATCTCATTAAGTTTTCAAGCCCTGATATTGAGATAGTAATGAAAAATTATTGTCTAAACAAAAATTTAGTTTGTATCATTGTTGTCGTAAATAACTAGAACAAGTTTTATTTTGCTATCAAATATTTAACTAGAACAAATTCCATTCTGTTATTAAATATTTAACTCTTAATGACAGTGGATTATTGTTGTTGATGCTCTTTCTTTATTGTTGAAAAACCTATTTTATTTTTTGTTGCTGGTCAGCCTCTCAGAATACACTAAAATATCAAGTGTTTTAATCAAATTATTACGGAGATGCACTTGCATAGCAAGTGACCTGATCTGAGATCGTGTGCTGGAACGAAAACAATTGCAGCGTGGAAGGTGTTTATAAGCCATTTAAAATAACACACAAAATCCGTTAGATTCACTTCAACATTTAAATTTAATTTGTCAAAATATTTTCGTCGCTTTGAGACCGCGACCTGTTCACTGACAAAATTCTGTGCTGCATCTCAGAATTTTGTCAGTGAACAGGTCGCGGTCTCAAAGCGACGAAAATATTTTGACAAATTAAATTTAAATGTTGAAGTGAATCTAACGGATTTTGTGTGTTATTGTAAATGGCTTATAAACACCTTCCACGCTGTAATCAAATTATCTTCTCTTTTAATTCTAAAGACAACTTAATATGTTTTAAAGATCATTAATGTTTAACTTGTTTACGTTCAGTGTTGTCATCCTTTGGCTTTTTTCTTTTTTTATTCATTGTTTATAATCAATGATTTGTATTTCAAACCATTCTTCTTTAGCCTATCTAGGTTCAGCTTGTGTGTTTAGTGAAGACATGTTCATAAATTAAGATGTTTCTTGAGCTTGGTATTTAAATTTTTATTGAAATTAAAAAAAGATTTTTTTTAATTGCAACAAATTATTTCTTCTATTAAGCTTAAAGTTAATTTTGAACAGTAAAATTATAAATGAAAAGTTTTGCTTGAATTTAACATGTCAGAATCATCTAGCTTTTGTATCTAACATATTTTGAAATGTGTGAAATTTGAATGTTGCAGAAACAAACCAGTTAGAAGATCCAAGAGTACAATGGAGGGAAAAGCAGCAAGAAATGTTGAAAGAATACATAATTACAGCTCAAGAAGATTTAGAAGTTAGTCTTCGCTTTTCTCTCTCTTTGTTTGACTCTATTTATTTATTTATTTGTTTCCCATCTTTCTTTCCATCTCACCCATCAATTTTTTTTTCATTTTAACATGAGATCGTTGCCAGTGCCCCTGGACTGGCTCTTGTGCAGCTGGCACGTAAAAGACACCATTTCGAGCGTGGCCGTTTTCGTGCTGGTGACACGTAAAAGCACCTACTACACTCTCTGAGTGGTTGGCGTTAGGAAGGGCATCCAGCTGTAGAAACTCTGCCAAATTAGATTGGAGCCTGGTGTTGCCATCCGGTTTCACCAGTCCTCAGTCAAATTGTCCAACCCATGCTAGCATGGAAAGCGGACGTTAAACAATGATGATGATGATGATGATGATGATTATTTACTGTTAAAAAATTTTTTATTTGGAAATTTGGAATATTCTAAAAGTCTGTTCTATATTACATATTAATGCTTTGTATAACTTAGCCTACCATTTATGAATCTGATGCCGAAGTTCTGCTCTTTAATCATTGCATCATAGCAACATTTCAAACTTAGAGCGATAAAATGTAGATTCATTTCTAAGATAATATAATAATGAACTTATTGTATACAGTGCTCAGGTGCACAAGAACTCATCAGAAAAAGTAACCAGAAGTGCATGAACAGTACATAGAATAATGCAGAGGAAGTGAATAGTGAATGAGTCAATAACAAAAAAAGGAGGGAGGTGGGTGAGTTGAGGGGGCATCAGGTGTACTGTTGGCAAACTTCAGGAAGCATGACAATTTTGAAGGATGTTGTGTCCTGACAGCTAACATCTGACACAGGTAGTTTATCCCATGTTTCAGCAATTCTAAGCACGGAAAAATGTTTTCGAAAATCATGGGTGTTGTGTTTCTGCAATATAAGAACCAGTTATGTTAATGATTTAAATCAAATAGTAAATGCTGGGAATCAAAACGTATCAAATCCCCAATATTGTAGGAGCTGGAAGTAGCTTAAATCCTTACTTTTGTAATTAATCTTCAAACAATTGAAGTAATTTAGTAAAATCAGTTGCTAATATTTCACAATAGACTAGTGATGGATATTGGAGAATAGCTTTTTCTTTGATATTTAAATCTGTCAGTTTTTTTTTTATTCACGGTTGAGTGGGGCATTGTATTATACAAATGAAAATCTACAGTTTTTTCAGTCCATTACTGTTTCAACTTTTTTCTTCTGTTACATTTCTTTTTAAGTACTGCCTTAGTTACAATTAACTTTGAAAATAATGATGAATTTTATGAAATAACTTTGGCATTATTAAGCTGGTGCTTGGAACATAAATTAACATGAAATCTTGAAGGAAGGTTTTAATTTAGATCACTTTAAAATGGGCAACCTGTATCACGGGTGGGACGGGGGAGTCTCAGGTGAGTTTGTATCAAAAGACTTTAGGAATTAGTTTTGAATGGTTTTGATTGCATTCATTCAGATATAACCAATTTTTGGATTAATCTTGATTTTAGCATTAATCAATGAAAGGAATCAATCACAACTGATATCCATTTTTGATACTAAACCACATGTTTTTAAAAGAATTGTTCATTTAGATTAAAATCTTCTATCATTTTTAAGATTTATTCTAAAATCCAACTTAATATACCAAGGAAATGGTTAATTTAAATTAAATTCTTTCAAATTCTTGATTATAAACTCTGTTGAAATAAACTGGCTACGTGTGACATACTGTTCCTTTGTAACTTAGATTACACTCATTTGGGTGTGTTGTAATTTAACCGTTTAGCATTCACATTATTCTATCAAATGTAATGTTTATTTAAACACATCATTATGAAATTAATCATGCATTATCTTGTAACTTCAAGATTTCAAGGATGTGATTTTTTATTTTTAGAATGACATTGTAGGGTAGGTGTGAGAGGTTAGAACCAGTCAGTTTGAACTTAAAACTTGTAGAATATTTGGGCCGGATATGGTCAGTTTAAATGCTAAAGGGTTGAGGTGTTAATATTTTAACCAGATATTTCTTATTTCTTTATTGCCCACAAGGGGCTAAACATAGAGGAGACAAACAAGGACAGACAAAAGGATTAAGTTGATTACATTGACCCCAGTATGTAACTGGTACTTAATTTATCGACCCCAAAAGAATGAAAAGCAAAGTCGACCTCGGCTGAATTTGAACTCAGAATGTAAAAACAGACAAAATACTGCTAAGCATTTCGTCCGGCATGCTAACGTTTCTGCCAGCTCGTCACCTTAACCAGATATTTCTCTTAAGTTAATATTCTGGTCTGTAAGTTTACAAGTCGTTAGAGAAACTAATTTATTGTCAGTCAGTCAGTCTTAAGACTAGATTGATGTTTATCTTGGAAACATACTGGGTAATGATATGTTTTGATTCCCAGCATTTACTATTTGATTTAAACCATTAACATAACCTATTCTCATATTGTAGAAACATACCCATTCTACATGTAAACATGATGGATCGACAAAATCATTTGACATTAGACAAAATGCCTCATGAAATTTATCTTTTGGAGGGGGTTCTGAGTTCAAATCCTGCTGAGGTCAACTTTTCCTTCCATTTTTCTGGTATCTATAAAATATGGGGGTCATGTGGTTAAGATATTACACCCTCGATTGCAGGAATGTGGTTTTGGTTCCCAGATCATTGTATTCTTGAACAAAATACTTTATTTCGAGTTGCTCTTTGAATACTTCAATATCTTGACATGTGGCACACTGTGCACCTACCTCTACAGATAGTGTCATTTTGATGGAGGGATTGAGCTAATGTACAGTAGAAACATTTGATCACCAGAAACAAATCATATGTGCAACTTTTTCAGCAAGAATTGCGTAATCGTCTTTCTTGGACTACAAGTGACTAACAAAAATAAAACAAAAATAAAATAATAAAATACCCTTCCAAAGCAATGAATTGTTAGAATCGTTAGCACACTGAAAAACAAAAAATTCCGAATGGCATTTATTTACCTTAGAAATCCTGTCCAACCCTTGCCAGCATAAATGGAAAAGAAAATATAACATGATTAAGGATGATAATGATGCTATATGTATATAAGAAATATTATAAGGAGAAAATGGAGAATTTTTACCAATAAAATTCAATTTATTTACATATTGTCAAAATTCTCTGTAACCTGCAATTTGTTTCCATACTAAACTTAATCAATTACAAATTAAGAAATTAAGAATTGCATCTTGAAATATTGAATTAAATATTTCCTCAGGAAATATATATAAATCAATAAATAAGATTAAACCAGCAAAGCTTGGATGTTAACATCTCCTTTAAGAGGTATCTGTGTACTCAAAATAGATAATATATATATATAATCTATCTCAAGCTAATAGAGGTGAAATTTCGATGTTACTGTCAACCTCTTCCTGGGGAAAATAAAATGTGATACTCTACTTAATTGTATTGAGTTACCCCTTCAATAAATGTTTCAATGATTTTGTATATAACTAAACGTACTTAAGACAGGATTGTTATAGTCAGATGCTTTTCCTGTTCTCAACTATTACCTCTTTCTAAGTAAGGGGTTCTGTATTCTAGAACAATTCAGAGCAAGCAAACAATTTGATGACAGGAAACATCAATAAATGTAGCTGGTCTCCCACTTGCAGCTCAGTTGTTATAGATTTCTGTATTCGTTCTTCTTTTCCTAGGGTCAGTTTTCAAAATAACACAGTGTCTCACATTTCTTAATGATTTTTTATATTGATCTTATATTTTTTTTGTTTGAAGTTTTATTTTTTTTCTTTATTGTTTACCTCTATGTAAGATGGGGTTTCAATTTTATTATTGATGATGGAATGAAAAAATAAAATCTTATCTTTTCCACTTCCATTCTCTCCTAAACCCAACAAGAGGCTATGAACTTAGTACTGCCAACTAACAAAACAGTTACCAAAGTCCTGCTATGTTTTTCAGCACCATTTTCATCAGTTTATTAAAAGGTAGCATCTATATGGTCACTGACCTGGCTGTAAATAACTGTTAACCCTTCAGTATTTAAACTGCCCATATCTGGCCCCAAATATTCTTCTACCTGTTTTATGTCTTAACCAATCAGTTCCAGCCTCACACACCTACCAGACAATATCATTCTAAAAATAAACAGTCACATCATAAAAATCTCAAAGCTATGAGATAATGCGTGATTAATTCAAAACAATGTGAATGAATAAGGATGACATTTGACAATAATCTGTATGCTGAAGGGTAAAATTTTGCTGAAACCACTTTAAAAATCTGATATACTGAATGCTGTTATTCAGGATATACTATACCTAAAAATGTCAGATGGTCAGTGCTTGAATTTGTCAGGGTTAAATTACAAGAACATTTGTCTAAATTTACAATATTGCCCATTAAGGTAACAAACAGATACCATGTAGTGTCTATTTACACCCTTCACCAGCAGTACTGGAATTTTTGTCAAGTGATATGTATATGCAGCTTGCTAGACTGAACCGATCAGAGTTAACTATCTTGACTCTGGTATGTTGTCTCATATATATTGAACGAGTTGTTCATAGTACTAATGTACTCTAATTTCATTATCATCATCATCATCATCTTGCTCCTCCCCTCTCGATACATATATGTATAAATATACACAGACACACATATATCAGGCTGTAAATATCCTGCTGAAACTGACCTCGCCTGTGCTTGTGCCATGTAAAAAGCACTCTGCGGGGTGGTTGGTGTTAGGAAGGGCATCCGGTCGTAAAAACCAGGCCAAAACAGACACAGAAGTCTGGTGCAGTTTTCTGCTTATTCAGCTCCTGTCAAACCATCCAACTCATGCCAGCATGGAAAGTGGACGTTAAACAATGATTGTAGTCCTGATACACACACACACGCACACACACACACACACACATAAACCATAAAATGTAAGGAGGTATGAGAGGTGGATATATTTATTTAACCACTTGTCATCCTTAGGATTACAGCTGTTTCACAGCCTTCATCATGTAATAATAATTTCAGTGTATAATAAATCATGTTTACATGTATGCGCTAATATGCATGCTCAGCATTATACATATACATGTAAATATATATATACATCTATCTGTCTCTGATGAGGATTTATCTTTCAGCTTGCAATATAAACAAGAGTGCATTTTGCATCAAAGCCAATACGAGATTTTCTCTCATGGTATCTACCACAGAACATCCATGTTTAAGAAGGGATATATATTACCCCCCCCCAAAAAAAAAATATATATATACACAGAGAGAGAGAGGTGGGGAAGATGAGTTATTTTGGAACCATGTGGTTGCTTACCAACCACATGGTTCCAGGTTCAGTCCCACTCTGTGGCACCTTGGGCAAGTGTCTTCTACCATAGCCTCAGGCTGAACAAAGCCTTGTGAATGGATTTGGTACATGGAAACTGAAAGAAGCCCATCGTGTATATATGTGTGTGTGTGTGTGTGCGTTTGTGTGCCTGTGTTTGTCCCCACCACCACCACCACCACCATCGCTTGACAACTGATGCTGGTGTGTTTATGTCTCTGTAACGTAGCGGTTCGGCGAAAGAGACTTACAAAGAATGAGTCCTGAGGTCGATTTGTTCTACTAAAGGCAGTGCTCCAGCATGGCTGCAGTCAAATGACTGAAACAAATAAAAGAATAAAAGACTATACTGCATATAATGTAAGAATACATTAATTCTTGCACTGACCTCACAGCCATTCCTTTCGAGCCTTCCTACTGTTGTCCCTGTTGTCTCCCATTCCCTTCTTCAGTCTATATGTCTTATGTTGCCGTGTACTCTCTACCTTTAATATGTACATGACACCCTGCACCTATGCTGGTACCACAATGGACTCCTCCTTTCACATTCCCCCTATGGATGATTGTTGACTGAGGCAACCTCTGTAGTGTTGATACCACAAAATGCACACTTAATGCACCTAGTGCACACTTAATGTGGTTGGAAAATGTGCAGAGAGGGCATAGAGTTGTGAGATATTCTGTTAGTCCTGTCTTGCTCAGGGTTATTCAACATCTTTGGTGTTGGTGCCACAAGAAAATACAACCAATTCACCCTGTGAAGCATTTGGCAATAGGAAGGACACCCAGCTGTAGAAATCATACCAAAGTCAACATATTATGAGTGCCAGTCTTTGGAAGCAGTAACTCCCAACAACAAGAAGTGATTTGGAGTGTGAGAATCCATCCAGCCCATATCAGCATGATCTTTTATCTGTTTCTTGTTTCAGTCATTGGACTGTGGCCATGCTGGGGCATCACCTTGAAGGGTTTTAGTTGAACAAATCAATCCTAGTATATCTTTTATCTTGTTTCAGTCATTGCACTGTGGCCATGCTGAGGCACAACCTTGAAGGGTTTTAGTTGAACGAAACAATCCCAGTATATCTTTTATCTTTTACTTGTTTTAGTCATTGAACTGTGGCCATGCTGGAGCACTACCTTAAAAGTTTAGTCCAACAAATCAACCCTGGAGTAAAGATTGCTAACATAACAGGACAGACCTGGTTTAGCACAAATATTGCTGTAATTTAGCCCCAGGAGACATTGTCTCCAGCTGGCTATACAATACGATCTGTGTCCTTATATTTTTAAACAAGGGAATCTAGCACCCCCACTCAGCTCAAAACAATATCTGTGTATTGCGATTTCTGGGTTATTTCCCTTCATCACGATACACAGATATTGTTTTGAGCTAAGTGAGGATTCCCTTGTTCAAAAATATAAGGACACAGATCATGTCGTATAGCCAGCTAGAGACGGCGTCTCCTGGGGCTAAATTACAGCAACATTAGTCCTAAACCAGGACTTCCATGTTATGTTGGCAAACAATCTTTATTCCAAAGTACTGTTGCTGAATATCTCTCGTTGTGAGATTTAGAAATAGTAATTTTCTAAATCAACCCTGGTACTAGTTCTATCAGTTGCTAAGTTACAGAGATGTTAATGTAACACTGGCTGTCAAGCAGTGGTGAGTGACAAACACCAACACAAAGACACTCACATAAATATGTGCACATATTAAGACAAGCTTCTTTCAGTTTCCAGTTCTATTCACAAGGCTTTGGTTGACCGAGGGTTAATAGTAGAAAACACTTACCCAAAATACCAAACATTAAATTGAACATGTCAATCTTTTAAATAGATTATTTAAAGTCATGTTTACATTTTATTCAGATTGTTCTAACTAAAACTGTTTCCTTCATAAGCAGTAAACTAAGAAATGTTTGGCCTTGTTGGATATAAATAATTCTCATGTTATTTCATTTTTTCTAGGCAACCAGAGAAATTTTCTCTGTGAAAGAACAACGGTTGCAACTTGCTCAAGAAGACTACAAACATTACAATGAAGCTTTGGGTGGATGGAAATCATCACATACTAGTTGTAAGTTTGATTTTTAAAATCGTTTTTTTAAATAATATAGAAAATTAAGTTAAAATGCTTAATGAATGAAATAATTATTTTGAAAACCCTTGACAATTTTTGTCATGTAAGTATGTTTCTTTAAAGAACATACTTACGTTATGCCTAATGTAGATAATTTGTGTCTTGGAAGAGTCATTACACCAATATTAATAACACAAAACACAGGTTCAATTCCACTTCTTTATTATTAACTAATCGTTGGTTAAACAATCTATCAGTTGTTTTTTGTCTGTCAAAGTTCTTTCGTTAATATTTGCAACCTTTTCAGTAGCCCGTGACATCCCTACTCACTCCAAGGTCAGCTTTCAATTGATTGTTTAACCAACATGTTAAACAAATGATCCATTAGTTAGTTAGTTAGTTAGATATTTAACCAATAATAAAGAAGTGGAACTGAACCTGTACATGTGTTGTTGTTATTGGCATAATGACCCTCCCAAGACACAACAAAATTTGTTTCAATACGCAAATTCACATCAGGAATCTTGCAAACCAAATACAAAGACTAAATAGATCATTTATCTTATTTATCATTTTGATTCCAAAAGTTATGCATTATAGAATTTTAAATTAACCTAATTGTTATATTTCAGTGAATTCCAACTCGAGCGTAGGAAGCACCAAATACGACCCAGATTTGCTGAAAGCTGATGTTTCTCATGCAAAACAGAGAGTTGCAAGGCTTAAGCAAGAACTGGAACAAGTTCGAGCCCGAGTGCATTACAAAGAGCAAGGTGTAGAAACTCTAGCTGCGTAAGTATATTTCACATGATTTTTAATCAAAGTGTTATTTATTGCAAAGACCACTTATATATAATTCTGTAAATTTCAATGTTTGTCTGAATTTGCAGTTACACTGGAATAATTTTCCTAATGCATAATTTTCTTGAAATATGATAAATGGTTTTAAGAACTGTTTACCTGTCAAACATGAGAATTTTTTTACAGTTCCTCGTCTTGATTTGGCAGATCATTACAGAAATTATTCAGAGATGATTGACTCTAAAATAGGCTTTTCTTTATTTGTTTTATCTGGTTTGAGAGCAAAAGACCCATGGACTTTTTTGGGTGCTCCCAAATGTGTAATTTTCATTGACAAAGTGAGGTTGAAACAATTGATGTGTGATATGTATTATTACTGTTATTATTGTTGTTATTATTATTATTATTGATTTGTATACTATTAATCTTTGCAATATTTTCGTGCCAGATGCTCATTCAGAAGGGGAGGGGATGTAAACTGTAATTTTTTTAAAAAGCTTAATATAAGTAAGGAACAGTACCATGACCTTTGTGGCTCTTCCTAGTCTGTTGATAATGTCGTGGTTAGCGCTGTTCAGCAGTTCCAGATAGGAAGAATCGGAAAAAGTATAAAATGCAGTTTGGGAGGGAGTCAAAATAAGGTTGGTCAGTGCGCGTGAGAGTTGGGTGGAGATATTAACACAAATGGCTAGCCAGTACATTGACACAGGAGCCATGTAGTAGTGGTAGGAGAATTAGAAAAAAATGAATACCAATAGCTTGTTAATCACTGAGTCTTTGTTAACAAAGCCTTCTAGTGGATGTATGTGTCTGTGTGTGTTACCAGTTTCATTAAACCAGATATGAAAGTCCTCATTATCATTGTTGTTTAACTTCCGCTTTCCATGCTGACATGGGTTGGATGGTTTGACTGAGGACTGGCACGCCAGGAGGCTGAACCAGGCTCCAGTCTGATCTGGCAAGAAAGTAGCATTCTAAAATGAGTTTCACTTTTGCATTTTTGTTTTGAGGGCCAGCAACTAATCTGGGCTAAAGTACATCTATCTTCATTTATTACTGGTGTTTGGTTTAAAAAAAAAAAAGCCATGTTAAATGAACCAGTGATAAAGGCATTATAGAACATATAGGAAAAATAAGTTTCATTCTGAGACCCCAATTTGTCTTGTGATTGTCGAAGGCTGCCTGGGTGCGCTTTTGCAGTTCAAGCAGAAACTTTGACTGATTGTTGACCATGTTCATATTACAAATTAATTTGTGACAAGTGTAACAGTTTGCTCACATCGTTCATCGTTTAACGTCCGCTTCCCATGCTAGCATGGGTTGGACGATTTGACTGCGGACTGGTGAACCAGATGGCTGCACCAGGCTCCAATCTGATCTGTCAGAGTTTCTACAGCTGGATGCCCTTCCTAATGCCAACTACTCCGAGAGTGTAGTGGGTGCTTTTACGTGCCACCGGCACGAAGGCCAGTCAGGCGGTACTGGCAATGGCCATGCTCAAAATGGTGTATTTTATGTGCCACCTGCACAGGAGCCAGTCCAGCGGCACTGGCAATGACCTCGCTCAAATGATTTTCTAACGTGCCAGTAAGGCAATGCTGGTAAAGCATATTGTGTTATCAGGGATGAATGACAAAAGATGCATATTGTGTTATCGGGGATGAATGACAAAAGATGACAAAAGACCTTCACCTGTAATGCAAGGCTTTGAAAAAAATATTATTTTTTTTCATCCATGTTCTGTATGCAGTATTTTAAATTTGAGAATTTTAAACTGTGCGTTGTTGATCAGTAAGTAAACAACAGTGCTGCAAGAATGTTTCTTGGAATCTGCCAGTCTGACATAAGTTTTCTTGGTCATGTGGAGTGTGTGTGTGATGCTTGTATGCAGAAGGTTAAGGAGTGAAAGTTGGTTGTATCTACTTAAGAGTGCATGTGTTTAATAGTGTCTGCTAGTAGGTCATTAATAAACAGAAGCATGAGTGGAAACGTAATTGAACCTTGTGACACAGTAGAGTCTAACATAAATGTAAGTTAGTAAGGTCAGAGGGGCAAGAGGTTGTAGTGGTAGCAATAGAAAAAATAATTGAGATAAGTGGACCGAATTTTCAATGATGCTAGGTGGAGATTGGTATTTGGGTTAAAATTTCAGTACTTAGATAAGAATTTCAATTATTCTGTTTGGATCGTAATCAAGTTGTTTGGCTATTAAAAACTAGTCCCACAAGAATAAGTGAGTATGTTGCATTCTATGTTTGAAGCTATAGAGTGATAGAAAAGCATTCAGATAGCGTATTGCATGTTATTGCAGAAACAGCCATAAGCTAATGAAGTTCACAGCATAATTTCTTATTCACTTGTCATTTTAATTTATTACTGGTCTATAAAAACGTCGCCCTTTCAAAGCCTAGCCAGGCTCATGGGCCCAGTTTCTATGGCGTAGGTGTTCCCCCCAGCTGGATGGGACACTAGACCATCGCAGCGTTACTCAAGAAACAGGAAGAAAGAGTGAGAGAAAGTTGGGGCGAAAGAGTACAACAGGGGTCGTCACCACCCCCTGCTGGAGCCTCGTGGAGCTTTAGGTGTTTTTGCTCAATAAATACACACAAGCCCGGTCTGGGAATCGAAACCGCAATCCTCCGACCGTGAGTCCGCTGCCCTAACCACTGGGCCATTGCGCCTCCACATTACTGGTCTATACTCAACTGATACTTGATTCTTATGTATATCGAGTTCTAACAGTTGGTTATTAGTATTGCTCTTCTTAAGCAAAATAATAATAATAAATATATATATATATATAAGTTGTATATGGAGATTGCTGGACAATAAGCATTCAACTCTGTGTATTTCTGATGCTGAATATGACAAGGAAGTGTCTGTACCTTAATGCGGAACAAATATATCTCAATGAATTTTGTTTGGGAAATACTAGTTTTTTTGTTTTTCTCACTGATGTTTATATCCATCACTGATCTACATTATTAAAAGACAGACACAGACACACGTGTACAACAAACAGTTTTTTCCACACAGCTCTGTCACTCAGATGGTGCTAAGGGAATAAAACCTGGAATAATAAGATTGTGAAATGAATTTCTTAACCATTCATACCATGCCTCAGTTCAGTAACTTATTTTGTTATGTGAAATGGATGTTCAAAATTTTCCATAAGAACAATTCATGTTTGTGTTTGAGTTTTGGAAAATATTGGTCTGTTTCACCAAATGATGTGTTTTCATATCTCTTGTTTACATACATACATCATCATTTCACATCTGCTTTCCATGCTGGCATGGGTTGGGCAGTTTGACAAGAGCTAGCAAGGCAAAAGACTGCACCATGCTTCACTGCCTGTTTTGGCAGGGTTTTTACAGCTGGTTGCCCTTCCTAACACCAACCACCCCATAGAGTGGACTGAGTGCTTTTTATGTGGTCCCAGCACTGGCAAGGTCACTTTCAAGAAAAAGATCTTTTGAGAGGGGATGTGGCATTGGAGGAGGTGATCCTGTGCTGGATGATGAAAGATTAGAGTGTGACACACACACACACATGCAAACA
>NC_068996.1:49874708-49896093 GCF_001194135.2 Octopus bimaculoides | reverse complement strand
ATATATATATATATATATAAGCCATAATCATTCCAACAGAATATATTTTTTCAGACAAATGACTTAGGATTAAATATTTTATTCACTCTCAGACTTACTCTTGAGTACTGTATGCTAAGTAGTGCGGCATAGTTTCTTTAGAACTTGTCACCTTCTGGAATGTGTGCGTGTGTGATAGGTATGTGGCCTAGTGGGTTCATTTTCTGGATTGGGTGGCATGTTGTTCTAGTCAACTTAGTTGTAAAGGGGTATAAAAGGGTACTCCTGTGATGGAATAGCCTTTCTATCAGGGGAAATGTTAGTTTGCTCGCCTAACCAGTGAGGTGGTGTCATTCAAAAGCTAAAATGATGCAAGCGCATTGTGATCAGCATTGTATAACATCATATGATAGCCTGGTCAATTTTTTGATACCGTGATACACACATACCAGTGTACCCGTTCTGTCAATAATAGTGGTGAATATGTTTATTGTGTTTTCTTTTTTTATTTTTTGTTTGTTTTCTTGGTTTCATGCTATATATTCTATGTAAATTCTCAGTTCAAACCCTGCTTTTTCACCCTTTTGGATTTAATGAAATATTGCCATTAAGCTCTGATAAATAATAATTGTGGCAACAGTATGTAAAAGAGAAGTAAAGACCCACTTTGGTTATAAATGACCATGGGATTGCACCTAGAAAGTTCCCTTCCAAGGCACAAGTCTGGTCAAGGTTGTTTATGGAAGACCAACAGTTGCCCATGCACACCAGCCTTCCCTTTCCCCACCACCGATGTTATCCAAGAGAAAAGCAAAAGGGCCGATACAACTTGGCACCAGTAATCTTGCAACTCATTTCTACAGCTGAGTGAACTGGAGCAACGTGAAATAAAGTGTCTTGCTCAAGAACACAACACACAGCCCTGTCCGGGATTCGAACTTGCAACATCATGATTGTGAGCTCAGTGTTCTAACTACTGAACCATGCGCCTTCACTATATATATTTATATATATATGTGTGTGTGTGAATATATATATATATATATATATATATATATATATATATATATATATATATATATATATATACACATATATAAATGTATGTATATTTATATATATCTATTTATTTTAGGGTATACTCTTTTTCTGGCTTATGATCTTATAACAAAGATATATATATATATATATATATATATATATATATATACACACACACCACCCAACCCATGGCATACAGACACATACACACCACCTAACCCACAGAAAACGGACATTAAATGATGATGCATTTATATGTTATATACACATGAATGTGTATGTGTATAAATGTTGCATCTAGAGCATCCAAAGGCAGTCAAACTGCCCTTGGCAATGTTCCACTTTCACTACTGCATGTTGACACTTGCAGGAAAACATGAACAGGTAGGAGCTTCCAGGTAGCTGATGTTTAGAGGGAGAAAGACTTGATGTAGTGGTTTGTGTGTGGCTTGGTGTGGACTTGGACATACACATGCACATATATGCTTGTGTGTGTATACACACACACACACAGAGATAGATAAATTGATTAATATATAGGGAAGTGTGGAGGGAAAGATGAGGGGTGTGTGTGTGTGTGTAAGTATGTGACTAAGACTGAAGGAGCACATGACAGACTGGTAAACAGAGAGGGAGAGAAAATGGTTGATTGACGTATCAAGCAATGTAACTAAAAGTGTTTGTGCCTGTGATGATTTAATACATTTGGTATGCAAATGAGGGGCACCAGTTTTCTGTAGCTACTGTCTAATTGTTGAGTCTACAAACAGATTAGCTGTTTGTTTCTCTGGGATGGGTCAAATTGATGTAGTCTCCTCTGATGAGAATCCAATAAGGTTTGAAAATCGATTAAAGCTGTTCATCATTTTCTCACTCTACAGAGAAATAGCTAAGCTAGCCCTCCCCTGCTACACTCTTGGAGTAGTTGGCATAAGGAACCAACCATAGAAACCATGCTCAATCAGACTGGTACCTGGTGCAGCTCACCAATTTTCAGTCAAACCATCCACCCATACTAGCATGGAAAGTGGACATTAAATGATGATAATGATATAGGCACAGGCATGGCTGTATAGTAAGAAGCTTGCTTACCAACCACATGGTCTCAGGTTCAGTCCCACTGCATGGCACCTTGGGTGAGTGTCTTCTACTATAACCTTGGGTCAACCAAATCCTTGTGAATGGATTTGTTTCAACATGTATGTATGTGTGTGTATATATATATATATATATGTGGGTGTGTGTGTGTTTATATATATTTAGGTTTATATATATATATATTTATTTATATATCTATGTGTGTGTATCTTTATGTCTGTGTTTGTCCCCTACCACTGCTTGACAATCAGTGTTGGTGTGTTTAAACCCCTGTAACCTAGCAGTTCAGCTAAAAGTAACCAATAGAACAAGTACTAGGCTTAAAAAATAAGTTTTGGGGGCCGATTTGTTTGACTAAACTTCAAGGTAATGCCCCAGCATGGCCACAGCCAAATGACTGAAACAAGTAAACAGTAAATAGTATTTATGTGTGTGTGTGTGTGTTAATAGAGAGAGGGGTAGAGGGATATATATATATATATATATATATATATATATATATATATAAAAATGTGTGTCCAGATAGTAATGACGCAAGAATACATGAGAAAGTAGTAAAGAGATAGATTGAGAGAGAGAGAGGGAGGGAGAGAGAGAGAGCATGATAAATTGTTGGCTTAACTGCTCCTGCCACTCTCATTTGTATTCTATTGTGTGTGTGTGAGTCTTAGCTACATGTAGGAATAGCTAGATAGATAAATAATTTCTGTGACAATAACTCTCCATGCATTACTAGAAAGAAACATTCAGTTTTAGAAATTATCATCACCATTTTAATACTTTCCTTGGGTCAGATAAAATTAATTGTGGCAGGTTTTCTAAGGCCAGATGCTTTTTGGGTTGCCAACTTTGCCCTATTTCCTAGTAAAGTAATATTTTCTTGTTATTCGAACATGAAGAGTACAATGACTGTGCATATTTTCACGGATGATCTCAAATGAACAACAATACTTTTGTGACGATGATCTTTGTTTACAATTAACATGCTGTGTCAAAACAAAGAGACATGAACACACACACACACACACAGATGTGCATACACACACATACATTATACACTTTTCTGTTTCTGTCTATCGAATCCACTCACATGGCATTGGTTGGCCAAGGTCTTTAGTAAAAGGTACTTGCTCTAAGTATCACTCAGTGAGATTGGAATTGAATCCATGTGGTTGTGAACCAAAAACTCCTAAAACAAACAATTATGTTAGTACCATACGTGTGTGTATGTATGTATCAGGGACGTGCTGCCTAGATAGACAAGGTAGGCAGTGCCTAACCTGAATGAAATAGATCGATAGTAACATTTACCTTTTATGGCAAAATATGCACCTAATTCAATAGAATTATGAAGGTTACTCTGATTACTATGCATAAAATGCAAAATATTTTATTTTTTCATAGATTACGTAGGCATAATTCGCCCCTGCCTTTCAATCTTAGTATTTAAGCTATGCATAGGATTGCTGTAGTATTCATGCTGCGTACATTCCTACAACACCTATAAAGGCAGTCGTGCACCTGTGTTTGTTTCGCTTATTTTTTGTATGTTTTATTACATAAAGGTCACAACTACCTACCCTCAGTAATTACTGATGGCACATGCCTAGTATGTATGTATGTATGCATTCATGAATGCGTACATACAATAGGCTTCTTTCTGTTTCTGCCTACTAGTTCCACTGACATGGCTTTTGGTTGGTCTGCTCTAGTGAAAGATATCTGCCCACCACCACCACCACCATCATGATGATCATCATCATTTAACATCTGTTTTTCCATTCTGGCATGGGTTGGACGGTTTGACTGAGGTCTGGAGAACCAACCGCTGCACCAGTCTCCAATCTGATCTGGCAGAGTTTCTACAGCTGGATGTCCTTCCTAATGCCAACCACTCCGAGAGTGTAGTGGGTACTTTTTACATGCCACCAACACGAGGGCCAATTAGGCGGGCCTGGCATTGATCACATTCGGATAGTGCTTTTTACATGCCACCTGCAGGAGAACCAGTCAGTGGGTACTGGAATCGGCCATGTTTGGATGGTGCTTCTAACATGCCACCAGCACGAGCATGAGTCAGACGGTTCTGACATCGATCACGTGAAAAATATCCTGTGTGACCAAAATTGAATTCATTTGGTTGCAAAGCAAAAACTCCTTAAACATACATATGTGTATTATTACTATTTATCCATGCATGCACTTATTCAGATAAATTGCCAGAGGTTTCACCTTTCTGTGATCTGAGGTTCAAGTCCTAGGGATTTCTTTGATGTGTTCTGAGGACAGTTAAATATCCTAGTCCTGGTACTTGCCTGGAATTAATTTTATCAAACCTAGAAGTGGGATAAGTCAGCATTGGTGAGATTTGAACTCAGAACATTTCTGATAATGATCTTCCCTCATATATATATATACATACATACTAGAGTGAGCACATAAATAGTACTTGAATACCAGAAGTAGAGCCATATGCTTTATTAATAAAGCTGCAAAGACATCACAAAATCTATTACTCAGAGTTTCACATTCCCATTCGTCAGACTATATATATATATAGATATATATTGATAGTAAAAAAAATAAGAATAGAAGTATTGCTCATGTTATGTTACAATCATTTGCATTGAATGGTTATTTGTTTGCTCAAGAATGTATTGTCTTATAGCAGTGTCAGACCATTTTGTTACACATCTATGTGTGCAATTGACAGATGTATTGATCTGTGAGAAATCCCATACTACTTTTCAAGAATGGCATTAGGAAGGGCATCCTGCTGTTGAAACCATAACAAAACAGACAATTGTTGCCTGTGCAGATCCTGTCAGACTATCCAACCTATGCTAGCATGGAGAAGAGGCATTAAATGATGATGATATACTTACAATTTATTGCAAAACTGATTAGGAACAAGATTAATCTAGATAAGATGCTGTTTGGTCTTGTGCCAGGAAGAGGTACCACTGGTGCCATCTTCCTCATGAGATGACTGCAAGAGAAGTACTTAACTAGAAGTAAACTATACCTAGCGTTTGTAGATCTGGAAAATGTCTTTGAAAGGATCCTTGCTTTGTTATTTAGTGGTCACAAAGAAAGCTAAAGGTAGATGAATGAGTTGGAGAGAGTTATACCAGCTATGTATTGAGGAGCAACCAGTAAGGTGATAGCTTATAATGAATTTAGTGGGATTTATTATGGCTCTGTCTTCAACCCCTTTCTGTTCATTATAGGTTTCCTAGTCATAACTGGAAGTGCTGAAAATGAATGAAACTTCAAAAGGATTCTCCAACCATTGATTACTGCACTTCTCACATTTATAATGCTAATTACATTCTTCTGTTCAATTCCTCTTCTTCCTCACCTAGCTCCTCTCTCCTTCTTTGCTCTAGATATTAAATCCCTATATACTGACATCCTACAAGATGATAGTCCTCTTGCTCCTAAGTACTTCTTGGATCCCAGCACCTCTACGCTCCTCCTTTGAATTAGTTCTCATTCTACTGTAAATTTTACTAGTAGGTCACTGAGGTGACCATGCAAACTACCTATGCTATCTTGTTTGTTGCTTATGTTGAGGCTCAAATATTTATCTACTTAACTGGTCCATCCCTGAACTGTATGGTACATTTATCGATGGTTGCACCGGGGCCAGCTCTCTTGTTCATACTCAACTCACCACCTTCATCAACTTCATTTATTCCTTTCAGTTAATCATTGATTTTGCTTCTACCACCAACCCATCCTCTTTCAATTTCTTCGACATCACTATCACTGTTAACTATCCAAATCTCTCCCTCTCTACTCTACACCTATAAGTCAACTGACTTCACCTTTTCCCACCCCCATCCCATGTTCACAGTTTCTATGCATTTGCTGTCTCTGTAACCATGATCATTACTTCAAGATCTAGACACACCTGACGGCCCTCCAGTTAACGCATCACTGTTACCCCCAGATTATTGTCAATAATACCTGCCTCCACACCTGGAACATTTGTTGCATTTCCATGCTCACATCTTGCTCCACCCCACCACCATCTGCTCTTCCCTTCACTTTCCACCCTTAATATCTTATCCTTTCAATAGCCCATCCAGCACACTTCCTAGTGAAGTAGATACTTCACTTAGATCCTGTCACCTCTCCCATATTCTATGAATATCCATTCCCTTCTTTCAACCAAGTCCCTACTTTGCATACCCTTCTGATCTGTAACTCTTCATCCAGCCTTGATTTTTCTTTTGCTCCTGAACCTTTACATCCACAACACTTCTATGCACCTTGGATCCACTTCCTTGCCACTGGCCATTTGACCATCACTAAAAAAATTTTATTTCCTCTTTTAAACGTCACTTCTATTGACACTTACATATTGGAGAAACGTATTTGTGACATCTGTCTAAACAATATCATTTCACTTTACACTAACAAACACACACCTAACCACTCTTGCATACATTACATTGTTTACCATAAGACCTCTCAATTCTAGGTTTAGCTGTGAAACCTAGAATTTCTTTTCTAATTCTCCTATAGATTCAATTTTAAAAGCCAAACTATCAATATATAGGGAGTTCCCATAGACAGCCAGTATTAAACTCCTCTTCTAGGTCTTTGCTGAGATACCCAACCCTGCAGTTCTAGGTCTGTATGGGGTAAAATTATCAGGAAGTGAGTGTTTCATAAAGAGTTCTCAAGAATTTTACCAATTCATAGAATGTTATTTACTTCATTTTGAGAACTTGTTTTATTATTTACATTATTTACATTTGACGGATATTTGTCCTCATCTTGTTTGTTGTTAACACAACGTTTTGGCTGATATACCCTCCAGCCTTCTTCAGGTGTCTTGGGGAAATTTCAAACCTGGGTTCTCATTCCTAAGGTATTTTTCAATGTTGTTATTATTATTATTATTATTATTATTATTCAGGTCACTGCCTGGAATCGAACTCGGAATCTTGGGGTTAGTAGCCCACGTTCTTAACCACTACGCCATATGCCCACGGGCATATGGTATAGTGCCTTTGTCTAACAAGTGTTGCCTGAGCAATGTCATACAGCATTCAAAGGCTGTCTACTAATCTTAAGCTTCTTCTCATACATCTCTCTTATGGCCTTCCATAGTTTTTTTAAGCATTTGTATAAGTATCAAAAGATTTTTGTCTTGCAAGTTACTTGGTGACCCTGCCAGTGCAGGTGCCACAGAAAAAGCACCAAGTGGTTAGCATTTGGAAGGGCATCGAGTTGCAAAAACCTTGTCAAAACTGACCTCGCCTGTGCTGGTACCACATAAAAAGCACTAAGTCCACTCTGCTGAGTGGTTGGTGTTAGGAAGGACATCCAGCTGTAAAAATCCTGCCAAAATAGTCACAGAATTCTGGTGCAGGCTTCTGCTTGGCCAGCTCTTGTCAAATCATCCCACCCATGCCAGCATGGAAGGTGGACATTAAGCGATGATTATGATGATAACAATGACAACTTTCTACTAAAAGTCAGCTTGTACTGATATCTGCCTATGAGGTTTCCTCCTGGTATCTTCTCATAATTTAGCTTTCCCACAAGATTAAGTGAATTTTAAGATTGAATGTATAATTATTAATGCTGACAGTATTCGCAATTTATTGTGCAAGCCATGTCACACTCCAGTTAAAATCCTTACTCTCATTCCAGGTCTTATACCAGAATGATTTTAGCTCTTTCTAGGAAGGAACTTTTACATCTCTCTTATGTTCTGAAATGAAATCTGTCAATATCACTGCTTCTCTGGAAATTTGCAGTCGATACCAGGATCTTGTATCTACAGAACAGATTTCTTCTATAAATGCCTGTGCTGCTTGCCTGGCACCTGTGCCAGTGGCATGTAAAAAGCACCAATTACACTCTTGGAGTGGTTGGCATTAGCAAGAACATCCAGCTGTAGAAACCATGCCAAATCAGATTGGTGCCTGGCACGGCCTCCCGATTTACCAGTTCTCAGTCAAACCATCCAACCCATGCCAGCATGGAAAGTGGATGTTAAACAATGACGCCAATGATGATCAGTCTATAATCCCAAATGTTGGTATCAATATGGGTATTGCAAATGCATTGTGGGATAGTGTTTTGTTGTACTAGGAAAGCTCTAATTGCCATATCTTTTTAAGTCTAGTATTATATTCTTTGGTTACTCTGTCCTTGTTCACATTACCTTTGTACAATATATTTTCATCAATACCCAGGTATTAGCAGTTCTTGTTTTGTTGAGTAGGGAATGTAGTGAAACACTTGAAGAATCGTGATGGCACCTGTACCAGTGGAGCACTAAGAGCACCGTCCGAGCGTGATCGTTGCCAGAGCACCAGCTGTCTGGCTTCCATGCCGGCGGCACGTAAATAGCACCTTTGAGCATGATTGTTACCAACGTCGCCTTCCTGGCACTTGTGCCGGTGGCATGTGAAAAGACATTCGAAGAAGGTCGTTGCCAGTGCCGCTGGACTGGCTCCTGTGCAGGTGGCACGTAAAAGACACCATTTTGAGCATGGCTGTTGTCAGTACCGTCTGGCTGGCCTTCGTGCCGGTGGCATGTAAAAGCACTCACTACACTCTCGGAGTGGTTGGCGTTAGGAAGGGCATCCAGCTGTAGAAACTCTGCCAGATCAGATTGGAGCCTGGTGTAGCCATCTGGTTCACCAGTCCTCAGTCAAATCATCCAACCCATGCTAGCATGGAGAGCGGACGTTAAATGATGATGAAATGACTGTTGATTTAGAGCCAAAATAAACAGAAGCATAGATTAACTGTTACTTAGGAAATATTTATGATATCAGGGACAATTAGCAATCTCTATATCCTACTTAATATGGGTATTTTGTAAAAACACTGTAATACTGTGATATTTGTCTTGATAAATCATCTCATATAGGTGTATAGTGCTAAAGAGCTCAGAAGTCTCAGCAGTAGATGAAAAATGTCTATATCAGCAATGAAATTGCTTTATCATGTGATTTCTGTGAATTCGATTGTGATTGGCCACTGGTATCCAATATAACCACATGCTAACCAGACTTTGCTTCTACTGATATAGTAAAGCAGTGACTAATCAGTCGCTAGTATTGCAGATAGCTGCCAGACCAAATATAAAATTAGTCATTAGCAATGGAACAATATTAATATCAAATAGCAGTCTGTAGAGACAATTGTTCCACTTTCAGTTACAAGTGTAAGAATTGTGGATTAGGCCTTTGTGAGTCTTTTGATGGAAGCAACTGAGGTTGCAGGTACTTTTGCCAGCTGCAGTAACTTCAGTTGCCATAAGTGGAGAATGGAATTGAATGCCATTCTGTAATCAAGCTATACTGTCACAAGGTTTTGTTTTCTTCAGACAGCACAGCTTTATTTACCAACATTTGTTTGATGCATCCCCACACTCCTTTCTTTCCACTTGTCAGCTTGTCAGTGACTATCATTAAACTCTCAATGGTCTTGGAGGAATTGGCTCAGACAGATTATGTGCAATTTGTATGTAATGTTAACCTCTGTAGTTCTAAGCCAATGCAGTGTTTGTAAGTCTATCTTTTTCAAGCATTTGTATAAGTGACTTTCTACAAAAAGTCAACTTCTTGTACCAATATCTGCCTATGAGGTTTCTTCCTGATATCTTCCCATAATTTAATTTTCCCACAGGATTGGTGAATTTTAAGATTGAATGTGTAACTATTAACGCTGACAGTATTCTCAATTTCTTGAACCAAACCATGTCACACTCCAATTAAAATCCTTACTCTCATTCCAAATCTTAGTTAGACCAGAATGATTTTAGATCTTCCTAGGAAGGGCCCGTTTTATGGCAGTATTTTATCCTGGCCTGCTGTAACATTTTTGTCTTGATAATGGAGTTTTCACTCTGAGCCTTGATTTCATATCTCAGGGTTATTAATTTTCCATTATGATTTAGAAAAGAATCTTTGTAAATTTTTGTTAGTGATGGTGTTGGAATATTTTAAAGTTGACCCTCACTGTACAGTTTATAATGGCATTTAACTGTCCTGTGTGTCTATGTATATGTATACATACATATTGTATGCAGTTGGCCACTGGTATACATACATATACATATGTGTATACATACATATACACAGATAACATAAATATACATAGGTATCTATATATATACATTCGTATGTATCTATTGATCTATCTATCTGTATGTGTGTACACATACACATGCATATGTATCTATCATTGTCATTGTTTCACTGCCTACTTTTTCATGGGTCAGATAAGAATACTTTGGGACACAGTTATGTCTTTATTACCCAGATGCCCTCCCTGTCTCCAGCTCCCACTTGTTTCCAAATGATGCAATAATCTCCCAGTCTATCAAGCAACAAATAACCCAGACATGTTTTCATGCTGGACTGCAAGCAAACAACATCATCAGAAAGCTGTTCTTTACAAACCAGTGGACACAAAGAAAATACCCGTTCTCTCTCTCTTTCTCTCTCTCTCTCTCTCTCTCTCTCTCTCTCTCTCTCTCTCTCTCTCTCTCTCTCACATACACATGATTGGTTTCTTTCAGTTTGCACCTACCAAAAATCTACTCACAAGTCTGTGGTTGGTCCAGGTCTATAGGAGAAGGCTCAGTTGTAAACAAGTGTCACTGACACACAAACAGTGTCATTCATTTCCAATCTTCCATGAAAACATGTCTGGCCTTAGAAAAATCTACCTCACCTAATTCCATCTGGCCCATGCAAGCATGGAACAATGGATGCTAAAACAACAATGACGATGATAATAATGATGGTGATGTGTGTTTGGGAGAGTGAGTTTGTATTTCTCAAGTCTACACATAGGTTTGTAAACAATAGCTTTACTAACAGTGTCATTTGTTTCCAGTTCATCTCGTAAATCATATCCAGGTTGGTTGTTGCTTGATGAACTGGAAGAGTGTCTGGCCAGCATCTTCGTCTGACCTATGCAAGCATGGCAAAGTAGAATGTTAAAATGATGATGATGATGACCTATGTGTTCATTCTGTTGTCCATAAAAAAAGTCCGTTTTTTGTGCTTTGTTTATGTTCTTGTTCCTTTTTTGTCCACGTTTTTTGACATCCTGTACCCAGATATGCATCTATATGTACAGGTAGATGTAGGTATGCACATACCTGTACGTATACATGCATATGCTCATATATCATTTGTAATGATATTACGATCATATTGCGATTGTGAGTTTAGTTCCTGGACTGAGTGGCACATTGTGTTCTTAATTGAAGCACTTCATTTCATGTCGCTCCAGTCCACTCAGCTGTGAATGAATAACCTTGTGACAGAGTAGCTCTCCGATCAAGGAGTGTGTTGCACCGTTTGCCTACCCAGCAGGGTGGCATCATTCAAAAGCCAAAATGACATGAAGTGCATTGTGATCAGCGATGTATAACAACTTCCAGTGGTCAAATTGATCACATGATATATCGTTTGTCATAAGCCTTTAGAAACATGGAAACGTGAAAAAAATCGTTTTTAACAGTTTAACTCGAAGTGGATAGAGCTATAAATAACTGTGTAACTGTTAGGTTAAAAAAAAAAAAACCCTTGGATTGAAAGTGCTGGGCTGCTGCCTGTCAATCTCATTTCCACATCCTCTGTAAACATTACAGATGTTCTACAAATATTGTGACAAGGCTGTGAATGACTAAACTCTAAGTGGAATGTTTTTTAAGTAAATGTGTCTGTGTGTTCTAAGATTGATTAATGTAGGAGGAAAGAGGGTGGAGGGAATGGCCTGTCAGTTTACTGTAAGGCATGCTCAGAAGTTAGTGAGAAAATAAACTGTAGACCTCCCATAAGTGAGGCTTTTAGAATGTTTTTGATTGGGCCTTTTCGGTGTGAGAGCTAAAGCAATCTATTGACATCCATCACAGCTATTGGGAGCATGATTGGTTGCAATATAGGTAAGTGGGTATGTTGTTATATGCTTGAGTGTTTTATCTATAGCTGTGATGTTAATTAATCTAATGAGGATTGGAATAATGTAAATTCAGAAGTGTTATAAGATGGAATCTAGGAAGTAAACTATTACTTGTGTGTGTATGTGAGTGTCTATATACATATGCATTAATGTATGTATTTGCATATATGCATATGAATGAGTATCATCATCATCATCATCATCATCATCATCATTTAACGTCCATGTTCCATGCTGGCATGGGTGGGACGGTACCACAAGAACCAGCCAGGCCGAAGCCTACCCCACACTTTTGTGACTTATGGCAGGATTTTTACAGCTGGATGCCCTTCCTAACACCAACCACTCAGCCACTGTATATATATTTATATACTTATTTTATGTGTGTGTGTGTGTGTATATATATATATATATATATATATATATATATATATATATATATATATATATATATATATATATATATGCATCATCATCATTTAATGTCTGTTGTCCATACTAGCTTGGGTTGGATGGTTTGACCAGGGCTGGCAAATTGGAAGGCAGCACCAGACCTGCATTTCAAATTATTAACGATGTAACATTTTAAAATTTTGTTGGAATTCAATGAAATTTCCACAGAATGATGGCAACAGCTATATGTGCATGGTATGTAAAAAAAAACATTAGGTTTTGCACAAGAATAAACAAACTGCGACCATTTGCATGATTTCCATAAACTTTTGGTGTTCCGGATTATTAACGAGTGTAATTATGGGTCGTAAATGTGATTTAACTGTTTCAGAGAAATATTGTTATTTCTGAACTTGCAAAAGGTAAATCAACATTAGAACTTTCTAAAATAATTGGAAGATATTACCAATCTGTGAAAAAATTTGTTACATCTTCTACAAAGATATGTAAGAGAGCCAACAGATGTCAGTTGAGGGCTGTTTCTCAATATACTCTGTCATGAATTAAGCGTGAAGTTGTAAAGAACCAAGGACTTACAAGTGTTACATCATTAATAATTTGAAACCCGGTATGTGTGTGTGTGTGTGCGTCTCCTTGTCTTGATGTTGTATGAGAATTGTAAACAAGTGTCACCGTCATGCAAGTGTTGCCTTTCATAGAAATATGTCCAGCCCTGGGGAAATATTGCCTTGCTTGGAGGCAAGTGAAAATTGATATTAGGAAGGGCATTTGCCTCAAGAAAATCTGCCTCCATGAATTCTGTCTAAGTAAATCCAACATGGAAAAGTGTTCATTAAAACAATGCTAATGATTGTGTGGGTATGAGAGTGTGCTGAGTGCTTTTTTTTTTCATGACATCAGCACTAGACCCCTGAATTGAGTAGGGTATAGTATTGAAGGATGGATAGGGAACATATGCATGATGGATAGTGAAGGTAGTTATAGAGAGAGAAATAACAGTATATTCAATGTTCCTCTCCTTCCATTCTGCATAGGTTTTGTTGTTTCCTGCAACTCATCACCACACATCTCAGTTTTCATCTTATGAGGTACAAACATCCTGATATCTGCATTCACCACTTCTTCCCTCTTTGCCACTGTCTTGATCTTCAAAAACACTTCACAGTTTTACACCTTGTACCTCTCATCAACTTGCATCACATGTCTGATATCGGATCACCTCCTCCAATGCTCCCTCCATTATAGCAAGACACCTGCTTCTGTCTCTTTGTCACACTCTAACCTTTCATCCTCTGATACCAGATCATCTTCTCTAATGTCTCCTCTGTTGTGGAAAGACACCTGCTTCTGCCTCTCTCTGTCTCTTTGTCACACTCTAACCTTTCATCCTCTGATACCGGATCATCTCCTCTAATGTCCCCTCTGTTGTGGCAAGACACTTGCTTCTGCTGCCTCTCTCTGTCTCTTTATCACACTCTAACCTTTCATCCTTTGACACAAGTCCCCCTCCTCAAATGCCCCCTTCCCCCTCTCATAATTCCTTGTCTTGTGAGTTATTTGGTGACCCTGCCAGTGCTTGTGCCACGTAAAAAGCGTCTGGTCCACTCTGTAAAATGGTTGGTATTTGAAAAGGCATCCAGCTGTAAAAATCTTGCCAAAACTAACCTTGCCTGTGCAAGAGCCATGTAAAAAGTACTGAATCCACTCTACAGAGTGGTTAGGGTTAGGAAGGGCATACAGCCATAAAATCCTTGCCAAAACAGAGTAGCATAGGTCAGTTTTTCTACCTGGTTGGCTCCTGTCAACTGTCCTACCCATGCATGCATGGAAGACCGACATTAAACGAGGATGATGATTACTATATAAACACTGCAGTTGGTGCTCTAACACTGTTTAGCTGCTCTGTTTTAATACCCACTTGCTTTTCTGCACAGTTTAATATTGCATATCCTACAGATTATGCTCACCATAACCCTTTATTTTTTTTCCATACATTGTTTTTCTTCCATGTTGCAATTCAGACAGTATATAGTATCATAATGTAAGAACACTGACCTAAAGTATTAGTGTGATAAAATCTTCTTCTACACTGAAGTTGACACTAATGTTTCTTAAGATTTACAGAGGAGAAATATTCCTTCATTGTACAATTAACTGAAACAGATGGAAACTTACAATCAAACATGTAATAAACAGGTTTTAGAGTTGCTTATATAAATCTTACCTTTTTGAACGTGGCCGTTGCCAGTACCGCGTGACTGACTCTCGTGCCGGTGGCATGTAAAAGCACCCACTACACTCTCGGAGTGGTTGGCGTTAGGAAGGGCATCCAGATGTAGAAACTCTGTCAAATCAGATTGGAGCCTAGTGCAGCCTTCTGGCTTGCCAGTCCTCAATCAAATCGTCCAACACATGCTAGCATGGAAAGCAGATGTTAAACAATGATGATGATGATGATAGAATTATTATATATAATAACCATAAAATAATTATTATATAAAATTTGCTTTGTTACCTTGTGGCCCTGAGTTCTGTTGCACTGCTTGAGCCTTGGGTAAGTGCCTTACACAGTGGCTCTGGATTGACAAATGCCTTATGAGTGCATTTGATGAACAGAAACTATGCAAACTAGCTCTGTGTGTGTGTGTGTGTGTGTGTGTATGCATGTGTACACACATACACACACAACTGTATCACCCAGGCTGTCAGGTGTCTAGTCACAATGTACTTCCTTGCATTGTTGTACCTTCTGAATGATGCCACCTTACTGTTTAGGCAGGCAGGCTAGCATTCCTCTTGTTCAGAGCATCAGTCTATCATAGAGTTACTTATTTACAGGTAAGTGCACTAGAGCATTAGTTCCCAAAGTGGGTGGCACTGCCCACCCCCTGGTGGAGGGCAATGGAAAGATCCAGTGGGGGGGAGCATCGAAAAAAGATGGGGTGACCAAAACAACACAATGGATGTTTACAAAAAATGGTCTATGTCAGTGATGGTGAGTGTGTGGGGTGGGGTGGGGTACTAGGAATGAAGCCTTAGAACCAAGGGGACAGCAGCCTGAAAATGTTTAGGAACCACTGCACTAGAGCAGTATGAAAGGAAGTGTTTTGCTTAAGATTGCTGTGTACTGCCCAGTCAGGGAATTGAAACCATGATCTCACAGTTGTGACCACTAAGCCATGTGTGTGTTGGAGTGCGTATGTATGTATGTATATTCAATAAAACCTCAAGAAATTCCTAAACGAGTGTAGTACCCTTGTTTAACATTAGAGTCCCAATGAAGGATAATCATGCTGTATCAATGTATGATGTAATATATACATTGAAACCGCCATAAACCAAGAAACTAAGGAATTCCCTAAACAAGTTCAACCCAGTAAGAACTGGAATTTCAATGAAGGGTAGCTTTGAACAAGAACAAAAGATAAAAAAAGGTTCAAAGTGGACAAGAACTTCAAATATATGCATCCCTCCTTCAGCTGTCTTTGTATGTATTTATGTATATGTGTATATTTATTTATATATATATGTGTGTGTGTGTGTATGTACGAGGGTGTGCTGAAAAGCTCCTGGCTTTGGGTAAAAGAAAATACAGAAGGATCAGTCATGATTTCATTCACATACTTATTGCTGTAGTCCTTCAGTTTTAAGCCCTGTAAAAGAACTCAGAAGGTTGGGCCTCAGCCAGGCCTTTCATGATACCCTTAAATCCAGGAACTTTTCAGTATCCCCTCATATAAAAACACACACACACATACACACATACACAAGGGGTGCTGAAAGTTCCTGGCTTTGAGTAAAATAAAATACAGGAGGATCAGTTGTGATTTTATTCAACATATTCCTTTCTCAGGTCCTTCAGTTTTTCGAAGCGCTGTAAAGAAATTCAGAAGGTTGGGTCTCCAACCAGGTCTTTCACAATACCCTTAAAGCCAGCAGCTTTTCAGCACTCCCTCATATGTGTATGTCTTTGGGTTCTCCAACATCTGACAACCTGTGTTGTTTATATCCGTATGACTTAGCAATTCAGCAAAACGTGCCTGATATAAGAACTACTAAACTTTAAAGAGAAAAAATGTACAAGAATTGATTTTATCAAATAAACCACCGAAAGCAGTGCCTTGTCATGACCACTGTCCACTGGCTAAAGCCAGTTAAAGAATAATTAATTACACAGATCTTGTGTGGTAAGAAGCTTGCTTCCCAACCACATGGTTCTGGGTTCAGTCCCACTGCATGGCACCTTGGGCAAGTGTCTTCTACTATAGCCACAGGCTGACCAAAGCTTTGTGAGTGAATTTGGTAAAATAAAATCTAAATACTTTCCAATTTTTTGAATAAATTGTGAAATTTATAGTAACTTTTTTTTAAAATATTCTCTTTTATTTTACTTATGACTCTCCCTGGACAACAATATTTCTGTTATTACCACCTTAGCGAAGGCGGAGGTATTGTTTTCAATCGTGTTTGTTTGTCCGTGGATAAGATATCTCAAGAACCGCTGGATGGATTCGGATGCAACATCCAGAGATGTTTGGCCTCATGATTGGCATGAACTGATTAGACTTTGGGATTGATCTGGTACTGGACAAGGATTCTGGATTATTTTTCCTGTATTTTTACTTAATTTTTGAGAGTGGTTGGGTTCATTTTTAGTATTCTCATTTGAGAGCAGTCGAATTTATTTCAGATATTCTCATTTTAAAAATCATCTCCAGCTAATCGTTGAAACTATTAGTAGCATGATAAGCATTTGTAGTTGAAATGTTTTGTAATATATATAATTTAAGAGAGTTATAATCATTTCATTTACTATTGAAGACAAACAAACCAAATTGATGTAATGACTTCTACTTTTGTAGTGTTGATCAGAAATTATCGCGAATGGATGGTGGCTTTACAATAGATGAAGCTCAAGCTATAATGAATGAAATAAAACAGACGAAAAAATGCTTGAATACAGAAGAAAAACAGAAACAAGAACTTATGAGGGTATGTTTTACAAGTTATTGTTACTGTTGGTGTTGTTGTTGTTATTATTAAGGCAGCCAGCTGGCAGAATTGCTAGCTTCTCCGGACAAACTGCTTAGCGGCATTTCGTCCATTGCTACATTCTGAGTTCAAATTCCGCTGAGGTTGACTTTGCTTTTCATCCTTTCAGGGTCGATAAATTAAGTACCACTGAAACATTTGGGATCATTGTAATCGACTAGTCCCCTCCCCACAAATTTCAGGCCTTGTGCCTTTAGTAGAAAGGATTGTTATTGTTATTATTATTATTATTATTGTTATTATTATTATTGTTATTATTAAGGTGGTGAGCTGGCAGAATCATTAGCAGGCCAGGCAAAATGTTTAGCATTTCGTCCATCTTCACGTTTTGAGTTCAAATTCCACTGAGGTCGACTTTGCCTTTCATCCTTTTGGGGTTGATAAATTAAGTACCAGTTGCGTACTGGGGTCAATTTAATCAACTGGCTTCCCCTCTCCCAAATTACAGGCCTTGTGCCTATGGTAGAAAGGATTTATTATCATTGTTAGCACGCCAGGCGAAATGCTAAGTGGTATTTCGCCTGTCTTTATGTTCTGAGTTCAAATTCCTCCGAGGTCGACTTTGCCTTTCATCCTTTTGGGGTCGATAAATTAAGTGCCAGTTGCGTACTGGGGTTGATCTAATTGACTGGCCCCCTCCCCAAAAATTTTGGACCTTGTGCCTAGAGTAGAAAAGAATTATTATTAAAGTGGCGAGCTGGCAGAAACGTTAGCACACCAGTCAAAATGCTTAGCAGTATTTCACCCATTGCTATGTTCTGAGTTCAAATTCCACCAAGGTCTACTTTACCTTTCATCCTTTCGTGGTCGATAAATTAAGTACTAGTGAAATACTGGAGTCAATGTAATTGATTCATCCCCTACCCCAAAATGGCTGCCCTTGTGGGATCAATTTTACCTTTTATGTCTCCGAGGTTGATAAAATAAACTACCGCTCTAGTACTATGGTTGATGTAACTGACTAACCCCTCCTTTCAAAATTGCTTTTTGCTCTCTGAGTTCAAATCCCTCTATGGTCAATTTTTGCCTGTCATCCTTCCAGTTGGGGGTAAGGGGGGTGTCAATAAAATAAAATACTAATCAAGTACTGGGGTTAATTTAATGGACTTAACTCCTTTGTCTCCATAAAGCAATCATTACTATTACTCAAGTATGATTTTGTTTTTCTTATTATATCGTTTTCTTTTACTGGCCACAGTCACTGGATTCTGTGGCCCTCCTGGGGCGCAGTTTCAGGGGGTTTTAGTCAGCCATATTTTAGTTAACCATCCATTTACTTTATTCAATGTAATATGAATCTCTGTTTATTGGCTGTCTACTTTTTACGTTTTTGTGTAAAGGGACGTAACTGTATACACAAGCATGTGTTTTCATACATACACATACGCACAGACAGACATAAAACAAAGCACAGTTTCCAGTTATCAAAATTAATGCAAAAGATATTGGTTAATCTGATGCTACAGTAAAATAGACTTGCCATGGTGTCATGCACTGAGATTGAATCCCGAATCACTTAGTTCCAAATTGAACTTTGTCACCACATAGCTATGCCTGAAAGCTATTTGAAATATCATTAAGATTAAGTTTTAAATAGCTGTAGAAAAAAGTCTAACTATTTCATATATAATCGGCAACATGCAACATAAACGGCACTCATGCCAGCGCCACATAAAGTGCACTTGTGCTGGTGGCACATAAAAAACAAAAAACACCTGTGTTGGCACCACATAAGAAGCACCCTGTACACTCTGTAAAGTGGTTGGCATTAGGAAGGGTATCCAACCATAGAAACCATACCAAAATGGACAACTGGAGCCTGGCACAGTTCTCTGGTTTACCAGCTCCTGTCAAACTGTCCAACCCATGCCAGCATGTAAAACAAATGTTAAATCCTGCTGGTGATGATGATGATGAAGGCCAGGAAGAAATTTTGTGGGGATGGAATAGTTGATCAAATCAACTCCAGTACTTGGCAGAAACTTTATTCAATGCCAGAAGAGTGAAAGGCAAAGTTGACCTTAAGGAATGTGTGTGTGTGTGTGTGTGTGTGTGTGTGTGTGTGTACACCCTTGTCCTGACATTATATGATGGTTGTAAATGATAACTTGTAGGCACACGGTATTTCATTATGCAACCATAACATACTATAATGCATATTAAACGTTTTTATAAGTCAACGCCATGTTTTACTGTGCTAGCAGTGTGCTTTACATCACATGTTGAGGTTATCTCCATAGAATAGCTGTAGTGATAACCTTAATAAGGGCTGAAAATGAGTATCACCTGTCATGCAAGCAATATTTTTCGTTTTCAGTCTTCCTTAAAAAAAAACACATCTGGTCATGGGGTAATCTTACCTTGCTTGGAAACAGGTGAAGATTGGCAACAGGAAGGACATCCAGCAATAAAAAAAAACTGTCTCATCTAATTCCGTTTGACCAATACAAGTATCGGAAAAGGAGATGTTGGATGACAATGATGATACACATGCACCATTTATTTTTATGTCCATTTTTGCCAGCATTGGTTAGACAAACATTATTTAGGCATTGTTTTACAGCCTGAATGCCCTTTCTTTTGCTATCCCTTGCCTGTTATCCAAGTAAGGGATCCCTCATTTCAAACATCTTCAAAGGCATGAAGAGACTGGGCAGTTTATTGATGGAAGTGAGAAAAGTAATACCACTCCAGTGAACCCAAAATTTAAACATACACACAGTCTCATATACTTATGTATGCATACATATATATTTACTTAAAAACTGGCAAGGGTTAGCAACAGGAAGATCATCCAGCTGCAAAACCATGCCACTATAAAGTATTTGACTATCTCATAAACATGGAAAAATAGACTTAAAAATGAATCGCACGCACACACACACACACACACACACACACACACACATGACAGGCTTCCTCCTTTGTTTTAAATATATAAAAAGATTTTATAAATATATTTAGAAATGTATATTATTTACATTTGACGGATATTTGTCCTCATCTTGTTTGTTGTTAACACAATGTTTCGGCTGATATACCCTCCAGCCTTCATCAGGTGTCTTGGGGAAATTTCAAACCTGGGTTCTCATTCCTATGTTATTTTTCGATGTTATTATTATTATTATTGTTATTATTATTTAGGTCACTGCCTGGAATCGAACTCGGAATCTTGGAGTTAGTAGCCCGCGCTCTTAACCCTAAGATTCCGAGTTTGATTCCAGGCAGTGACCTGAATAATAATAATAACATTGAAAAATACCTTAGGAATGCGAACCCAGGTTTGAAATTTCCCCAAGACACCTGATAAAGGCTGGAGGGTATATCAGCCAAAACATTGTGTTAACAACAAACAAGATGAGGACAAATATCTGTCAAATGTAAATAACGTACATAATTCCTCATCTCTTAAATATAGAACTGAAATATTTAGAAATATAAACTAATAAGATAATGAAATTACATTTATTTTTAGAATCATATTTAAGATGATTAATTTAGATAGTAATCCTAATACAAGGGTAATTCCTCTTAGTGATAAAGTTAATGTTATAACAAAGTACTAAAACACTGTGTGTCCATCCGATCCAAAACTGGGCCCTTCACCTAGTTTTGTTGTGAAGACACTCCCAAAACCCATCATCTCTCTAACTGCAGCTTTCCTCTTTATATTAAAAATTTTTCTCATTTGATATTCATCCTTATACTGTCATCTCTTCCCACATTTTACACTGATCTCTCTGTCAAGCCACCAAATTATCTCTCCTTCTTCACCACCATCCATTTATATCGCTGCCCCCCCCCCCCAAACTTACTCAACTATAGCATCATTTCAGTCTCTCTCTCTCTC
>NC_068996.1:49874329-49874698 GCF_001194135.2 Octopus bimaculoides | reverse complement strand
TCTCTCTCTCTCTCTCTCTCTCTCTCTCTCTCTCTCCCCTCTATCTCTATCTCTTCTCTCTCTATTCTCTCTCTTCCTTTCCCTCTCTCCCCAAGCAATGTCACTCTCCTCCCACCTCAACTTACTCAACTATAGCATCATTTCAGTCTCTCTCTCTCTCTCCCCTCTCTCTCTATCTCTTCGCTCTCTATTCTCTCTCTTCCTTTCCCTCTCTCCCCAAGCAATGTCACTCTCCTCCCACCTGAACTTACTCAACTATAGCATCATTTCAGTCTCTCTTTCTCTCTCTCTTTCTCTCTCTCTCTCTCTCTTTCTCTCTCTCTCTATCTCTCCCTCTCTCTCTCTATCTCTCCCTCTCTCTCTCTCTCT
>NC_068996.1:49864178-49874091 GCF_001194135.2 Octopus bimaculoides | reverse complement strand
CTCTCTCTCTCTCTCTCTCTCTCTCTCATCCTTCCCCTGTCCATTGTATCTTCGTCACTATTCTGATGCTTTTCACCTACATGTACCGACTGACTGGCCTTCGTGCTGGTGGCACGTAAAAGCACCCACTACACTCACTGAGTGGTTGGCGTTAGGAAGGGCATCCAGCTGTAGAAACTCTGCCAAATCAGATTGGAGCCTGGTGTTGCCATCTGGTTTCACCAGTCCTCAGTCAAATCGTCCAACCCATGCTAGCATGGAAAGCAGATGTTAAATGATGATGATGATGCATCATCCGACTCCCCCATCCCTTATCAACTGATCACTACATCTTCCCCCCCACTCCCACAACATTTGTTTTTCATTCATTATATTCACCTCCTCATCCATTCTCCATCTTTCACTCTCCCATCCTCAACCTACCCACACTCACTTCTACCCCCATTTGCTTCTATTGACCTCAAACCTTGAGGGTCTACTTTGATGTCTCATCTACACTATTTCTATCTCTTCCTAGCTCTACCCTAATCACCCCCACACCATCTCCTCTAAAACGTGTGTGTAGCCATGGTTGCTCCTTTATATTAAGGAACCTGTTCTACTTTGACTCCCTCTCATACTTTAACCCTTCTTCTCTTCAAACGAAACCACTTCTCTCAGGTTTCATAGTCTTGCATGCTGCATTGTGACCTTGCTAGTGCTGGTGACATCAAGAAAAGCACCCAGTATGCACTGGGTGTTTTTTAGTAGCATAGAAATGATGCCAAACTAGACAGTGGAACACAATATTGTCCTTAGATCTGTCAGATCCTGTCAAACCATGCAATCCATATCAGCATGGAACAAGGACGTTAAACTATGATGATGGTGACATTCCTTTTAATTAAAAATTTAGAGACATGCTTATCATTATAAAATGATGAGGAGCAGTAGTACCCATTGCCATTACAAGAAGATCGAGATCACTGTATTTGTTCAGCTTTAATTTCTACACTTAAGGCACATGGCTCAGTGATTAGAGCATTGACTCACAATCATGAGGTTGTGAGTTTGATTCCCAGTCTGGGCTGTGTTATTCTTGAGCAAGACACTGTATTTCACATTGCTCCTGTTCACTCAGCTGTAGAAATGCGTTGAGAGATGTCACAGGTGCCAAGCTGTATCGGCCTTTGCTTTTCCATTGGATAACATCAGTGGTATGGAGAAAAGAGGCTGGTATGCATGGGCGACTGCTGGTCTTCCATAAACAACCTTGCCCGGACTTCTGCCTCAGAGGGAAACTCTCTAGGTGCAATCCTATGGTCAGTCATGACTGAAGGGGGTCCTTACCCTTTTTACCCTTTATAAGTGGAGAAAACCTAATGGGATTGGGTTGGAAGCAAGTAAAGTTTTGGTTGAAATGTTTAGTGTAGGATTCATAGCTTAAAGCACTGCTGTGTTGGTGATGTGCATTCACCAGGTAAGATTCCCGACTATGGTGAGACCTAGCTTTTAACACATGTTTCTCACCCATTTTTTACTTCTGGACCCCTTTGATTTTACTCAGATGGACCCTTATAGTCATCCCATGTTTTTAAAAAATCCTGTTATATTTTTATAATTAAATGTCATTAGGAACTGTATGAAAAAAATTATTAAAATATTTTGTGTATTGTTCCAATATAACCAATTTATTGCCAGTAAATTTCAACAACAAAATCTTATATTGGCCCCTACCCAATTGTCATGTGGATCCCAATTAGAATCACTTGTTTAACTCTTCAACATTTAAACCAGCCATATCTGGCTAAAATATTCTCCCTGTTTAATTTTCAAACTGGCCAGATCCAACATATCACACCTACCCTACAATGTCATTCTAAAAATATACAATCATATCATCAAAATCTCAAAACTACAAGATAATGATTGATTAATTCAAAACAATGTGAATTTTTAGTCAAGTGAATTGAACCCAGTACTGGTACTTATGCTGTTGGTCTCATTTGTTGAACCATTAAGCTACAGGTATGTAAATGCACTGGTTCTGACAGACACACACTTGCATATATGTGTGTGTGTGTTTATATATATGACAGATTTCTTTCAATTTCTGTCTACCAAATCCACTCACAAGGCTTTGATTGTCCCAAGGCTACAATAGAAACACTTGTTCAAGGTGCCATGCAGTGGAGCTGAATTTGGAAGCAAGCTTCTTACCACACAGCCATGCCTGTGCCTATAGTATTGTAGCTACTTTGGAATTTTTTTTCTTCCTCTTTACAAAAACTGCTGCTGTGTAGGTGTGAGTGAATCATTTGGGGCCATGAAGTTTGGATGTATGTAGGATTTGGAGAGCTAGCCTTAGAAGGTGTCTTTAGTTATCCACCCATCTATTTCTGATGAGTTGAGGGTAAAGCACATTTGCTGCCAGGGTTAGTTAGCTTAGAATTGGTGGAATTTAGTCAGCTGGTATAAGGGACCTTAGAGTCTGGGAAGTGAAAGCAGCATTCTGTAGTAGTAGTTGTAATAAGTCATGGTGGATGACCCTGTGTGTACATAGACAGTGATTGTCTGGTGGAGGGTGGGTTTGGAGGTAAGAAAAAGATAAAGGCTGTTTGGAGTGTTTGTATATTGGTCAGGAATATGTGTAGAGGATGAAGCTAGCTGATATAGAAATTTGACGATTGCAAAAGTTTGTTTTTGCACTAGAAGCATCAATATGGGATGAGCGTATGAGCCAAAAATGAGTTGTGGGTGTTGCATTATTGAGTACAGTAACTTCAGAGTGGACTGAAGTAAAGTAGATGTCCTTCTCAATTGTAGAAGGACATTCTTATTTCTTTACTGCCCACAAGGGGCTACACCCTGAGGGAACAAACAAGGACAGACAAACAGAATAAGTCGATTATATCGACCCAGTGTGTAACTGGTATTTATTTAATCAGCCCCCGAAAGGATGAAAGGCAAAGTCGACCTCGGCGGAATTTGAACTCAGAATGTAACAGCAGATGAAATACCGCTAAGCATTTCGCCTGGTGTGCTAATGATTCGGCCAGCTTGCCGCTTGTAGAAGGACATCTGTTCTGCATCTACCCTGATGCAGGAAGAGATACCTTTGAAGAGTGGTTGGTGATTAGAGGAGAGTAGAGAAGGAAACTTTGAAACAGTAGTGTTGCTAGAAATCTTCGTTGCTGGTATTCAGGTGAAGAATGGAATTTAGATATGGTTAGACACCACCTTTCATTGTGAAGTTTTGAGTTGAGAGTGTAACATTGACAGCAGAGATAAACTAAGGTAAGAGTTGAAAGATTTGTGCCTTGGAGAATAAGATATGTGGTTTGTGCATTGATAAGAGATTATGGGTGGATTCTATGACACATTGTGAAGGTGTGTGGCTTGGTGGTTATGGTATTTGGCTCATGACCGTAAGGTTGGGAGTTCAGTTCCCAACAGCGTGCTGTATCCTTGAGCAAGACTCTTTATTTCATGTTGCTCCAGTTCACTTAGCTGGCAAAATTGAGTTGTACTTGTAATTTAAAGGGCCAACCTTGTCACATTCGGTGTGTCACGCTGTATCTCCCTGAGAATTATGGTAAGGGTACACATTTCTGTGGAGTGCCTACCCATGATGCATTGGAGTTCGTGGTTGTTAAAGTAGAGGAGGGAAAATTGTTGAGATGGTTTAATGTTTTTGGCACAGCTAGGTAAAGTGTAGGGGACATTGGTACACTATAAGGTAGGTCGTGATAACCCCTTGATGAGAGCCTGACTCAAAAACTTGCAAGCAGGTAATCTCCACTAAAAACACCAACTGGCATCATGTATACTACAATTTCTTGTTTACAAGAAGCATTGTCATTGTAGCAGCTGCTTGCAAAAGTGAATGCAAAGTTTCCAAGAAATTATTCAATGTTTGATATATTGAATATTTAATAAATCCTTAATCTTAGATATTTAATGAAACCTTCATCTGTAAATAAAACCTTAATCTTGAACTGAAAAGATGAGTAATGAGAAACAAAACTGCAAACAACAACAAAACTATTATGGCAAGTCTATTGTAGCTATGGTCAAATCATCAAAAATTGTTGATGAAATGTCCAAGGTGATTGTAGATTTCTAGTTGCATCTATGTTTATATAATTGAGACTGGAAATTTGTTAAAATATGGAAACTACAGTCCAAGCTATTACCTACCATAACACTTTATTAGAACCTTTTATTTGTACCTAAGCGCAGAGTCTAAAAACTTGAATTAGTTTCATATTTTTCACAGTCTCTTTTGATAAGCGTTGTTAATGCAACTGAGCTTGAATTTCAAGGGAAAATTATTAGAGTTACATGCCCTTGATTCATTTTATTGCTGTGTGTAACTGAATTGGTTGTTTTTGTAATTGACGAAGTAGAAACATGCATCTAAAGATCCTGTCATTGTTTACAGTCCAAAACTGTATTTGCACAAGTGTAGGTGGAGAATTTTTTTTCCTCGGACTATTCCTGCAACTATCCCTGCATTAAAAGTTCTTATCATGCCCCATTACACTCAAACATGTTAAAAATGACTTTACACAAATATATTTTATTCAACACTACTTCATGCAATACTTTGTGTGTGTGTAGTCTTTATATTTGATGCTATCTATTTCACCTTTCATTCAGTGAAAGAGAATTCCCAGTATTCATAAGAGAAAGACTCTTCTGTAGTTTTCAGAATTTTGCTTATTACCCTTTTTATATATTGACATTAAAAGGGAAAAGGTTCTCCTTGAAGATGAAAGGAAGAGTTTATCAGAGTTGCATGAGATCTGCAATTCTGTATCGGAGTGAGACATGGTGTCTGAGGGAGAGAGAGAGATGGCAATTTTGAGAAGGACTGAGAGAGCAATGTGTGGTGTGAAATTATTAGATAAAAGGTGGGCTAAGGACTTGATGGGGATGCTGGGGTTGGAGGAATCGGTGGAACAACTGGCAAGGGTGAATGGTGTGCAGTGGTATGGACATGTGTTGAGGAGGGATAAGGATCATGTTCTGAGGAGAGTGAATGAACCACAAAAATGAAGTTGACCGAAGAAAACATGGAGGGGACAGGTGGAGGAAGAGATTGGGTGGGTTGGTTTTGGGAGGGAGGACACCCAAAACTGGACAAGATGGTGTGAGAGCTGTTGCTGTAAGAGTGTGGTAGATCCGGTCACCCCCATTAATGGAGACAGACCCAGATTTAAGATATTGGAATTCATTCATTCATTCATTCAACAGCATACAGATCCAGTTATTTTTGGATGTCTTTTTTTGTTTTACCTTTTATCCATACATACAGGCTTGTTCTTTACAGGTGCCAGTGCCACATAAAATGCACTTGTGCCAGTGCTGGTGCCACGTAAAAAGCACCCAGCACACTCTGTAAAGTGGTTAGCATTAGTAGGAGTATCCAGCCATAGAAACCAAGCCACAACAGACAGTTGGAGTCTGGATAACTCCCCAGCTGGTCAACTCCTGTCAAACCCATGTCAGCATTGGACAATGGATGTTAAATGACAGTGATGATGATGATTGAATTATGTGTACCATAATGACAACAAGCTCTTTTCTTGCTTTTAGTATGTCAGCTCTTTTTTTTTATTGCCCTCTTCTAGTTCTTCTGTTATTTCTCCATGAGCATTTGCAACAAATGAACCATCCAAGATTTCTAATAATACTTTTGGGTTGTTTGAGAATTTAATGTTAAGATAATTGAAATAACTTCTTCACCATTGAATTAACCCAATTGTGTGTGTATGTTACTGTCTTCAACTTTGATTACTTGATATATTTCCCCCTCTCCCATTTCATGGACTGAATCAGAGAGATTGTGATTAATATTGTTCTTGAGGACAGCTTCAAATAATTCTATTTTGTCTTGTAGGTTTTGCTCTGAGGATTTTAACTTTTAACAGTATCTGAGTTATTTAATCATTTTTCTCCTAGCTTCCTATCTTTGTATATAGTCTGCCTCAATTTTTGATAGCACTGTTTACAACAATACCAGGTGTTTTGTAGTCATGAATGTTTAGCTAGCAGATTAATTTGAAGTATGTACAGGTTTAAAGGCAGGCTTGCCTACTATCCCACCCCTCCTTTTTTTAATATCTTACTTGAATTTTTCATGTAAAAAAACTAAAAGACTTGGATAAAAGTGTAGTCTTCAATGATATCTTTTCTATAAGATATCAGACATACTGGCAACAATCCAATAATCACAATACTTGACAAGTTGAAAATATTCACTAAATAGTTACATGAAGCATGTGAAAATAAACGACATGAAGTGTAAGACCAGGGAAATTATCAAACTGGATTGTACCGATGTAGAACCTGTCACAGAGTTTGTGTTTCTTGGTAGTATAATACCAAAATGGATCATAATATGTAAAAAAAGGCAAGTCTCAAAAACATAGCATTTGAAAGACAAAGAAACATGAGCTGGATTAATGCAGGATTCAAAGTTAGACTGTATAATACCTTTATTTTATTCCCAATTGCAACCAATTCCCCCATGGCTTATCATCCACTGCAGCTCCTCATGACCACCACCACCACCATCATCCCTGATACCACTTTTATCTCTTGCTACCTAGAACTATCTCATTTGTTAGTCATTCTTATTATTCTCCACATCCACGTTACTGCAGCGTTCTCCTCCCTGGACCAACGAATTGTATTTTCTCATGCATTACACTCATTTTATTTCTCTACACTGCTCCTGCAGCCTACTCAAACAAGTTGTCCTCTCTCTCTCTCTCTCTCTCTCTCTCTCAAAATCCTTACAAATCTGAGCTACATCTTGCTCTCACTTCTCCTATATCTTCCTTCCTTCACCCACACAAACCCCCATTCCCCCTACTCACTACTGTTCCTGCTACCTGAGGTGCCACCTGGACACTTCATCACTACTGCCTATCTCCTTGGTGATGCCTCTGATTCATTCTCACTCTTTCTCTCTTAAATCTGAGCAGTCTTGCAGCTCCTCTACAAGAACCTGCTCTACTCCAACCTCTTCCCTTTTACTTTAACCTGCATCTAACATAAGGGCACAACATCCTCTCTCTCCCTGTATATGTGGGCTTGTGAGTTACATGGTGACCTCAATTGTGCTGGTGGTATGAAAAAAAAGCACCCAGTACTCACTGTATCGTGGTTAACCTTAGGAAAGGCATCCTGCCATAGAAACCATGCCAAAATGAACACTGGAGTATATTGCAGTCCTTGACTCATTGGATCCTTATCAAACCGTCTAATCCATGCAAGCAAGGAGCATGGACATTGATGATGATGATGATGATTGCATGCTTTGGGAACATATACCCTAAAATTTAACAATACACACAGGTTAGAAGTTTTTGAAATGCAATGTTTACAGCCTACATTATGGATGTGCTTATGAAGCAGGTGTAAAATTATTTACATAAAGAAAAACTGCAATCCAAGCGGATATTAACATCGGAAATGTCAAGATTAAAAACTGTCTTTGAACTGATTGGCACACATAGGTGCTACCAACCTCTGGAACATCTGCAAAGATAGATCTATGTGTACTAACACCAAGATACACCTTCTCAAGAGACTCATCTGGCTACTAACCTTATGTGGCGGTGAAACATAAATCTTAAAAAAGATGACAAGAAAATAAGTTGATAGCATTTTAGATGTGCACAAATACACATTCTCAAAGTAGCATTCATTGAAAAGAGAGCTAACAATTTCATTCTGGAAAGAATTGGCACTGTGAAACCAACACATCAGGAATCTGTTATTCAAAGGAAACTTCATGATTTTTATACATCTCAAGAATTGATGAAAGACTGGGGTTTGTATGCAGAGCCGAAAGAAGCTGGCCTCACTGCAAGAAATGTAAAGAGTTTACTTCTAATAAATCAGTGAAAGAAAGTAGTTGAAGTATATTATACAGTATGCAGGAACTTTAAAAACCATATCATTCTGGATCCCTTTTTTTTTTTTTTTGTACAATTTTGTCCCAAACAAGGCTTCAGGTTTCTGTAAAGAAAAGATGGGCCTAGAGATTCAAAAGATGTTATCTGAAAAGTTAGAGAATTGAATATCGTAGAACTGAGGAAAACAAGACAATGGTAGTTTAGTTTGAAGAAGCAGCAATTCAAGGAAAGAGGCTGATAGGATAAAAGGGCTTATGACTAACAAGATGCTCAACAGAGAAACAATGCACCTGGAAAGAGAAGTAGGCGACATATTTAAAGGTTTTGATAATGGGTACTAGACCAGAAAATCCACCATGACCATGGAAATACTTATAGAAAGAAGAGGACCCACCATATTAACAACTTGATTCTGAATTCAATGAAGGAAGTTAAGACTCTCAGGAGGTACCAGCCAAAGATGACAGCAATATTCAATATACCGTTCATTGCATATTTATAACAGTGAATGTAGCGAGTGAGTGTATGTAATTCAGTGCAGAACTAAATATCTTTAGGGGTTTTGTTTATAAAACACCATTTTTTGTCTTATTGATGTTAATCTCATCAACTTATCAACCCTACTATTTTCTACTTTTACTATATCAAACTGGCTTTTCCCTCTTGGAAATTCCTAAGAATCAAGTACTCAGTCATTGATCTAGAAGAAAAATCGTTTTTATTTAAAAATAAAACTCCTATTCACAATAAAAAAATTTTTTCTCACCTACAACTCAATAATTTAAGCATCAAAAATGTATCTTTTAAATCTGATTTTCACCTGATGATTAATTTGGGGGAATTTTTTCTCTCTCTTTATTGTTAAAAAGAAATATTTTAAAGAAATAATAATTCAATTTTTTCAAAATTAGTACTAAATTCTAAAGTGGGTCAGAGTGGCCTATTACTTAATATGAAAGAAAAACATATCTCTGTTAAAATAAGTAACCTAGTGGTTGTCTTCATCAGTAGAAGTGTAATAAAAAAATTTTTTTTTTTTTAACAAAACAGTTAAAAAAATTCTGTGAAGCAAGATATATATATGGATGTTTTGAGGGAAGTGAGTTCTGAAGCATGATCCCTTCCCTGTACAAAACAACAAATTTTTGTTTTCTTCATAGCTTTTGAATTTGTCTAATTCTTTGAATTTTATTAAATGTTATATTAAAGATATTTGGTAATAAACTTTATCAGTAACCATCTCTGAACTTAGTTCCAGTGGTCTTGCCACTGACCAACTTCCCTTTCATTCTTTCCAACTCAATGAAACTTTTGTAATGGCAGCAGGGTCGATTTCAATGAGGCCACAAATTTGTGTGTGATTAGAGTAATCACACACAAATATGTGGCCTTTCTACTCTAAGTTGGTAAAACTAGTGGAGCATCAAACAAAATTCCTTGCAGTGATTCTTCCTTTACTACTTTGTCATTGGACTGTGGCCATGCTGGAGCACCACATGCTAGGGAATAGTTGATTGCATCAAGCCTCAAGTTGTTATTTTATCAATTTCACTAAAATGAAAGAATTAAAAGGATCTGAATGGGATTTTAACTTAGAATGTAAAGAGATTTAACCAGACACCAAAGTATTTTGACCCATGCCCTACTTCTGATTCTGAAAGCCATTTCATCATCATCATCATCATCATCATCATCATCGTTTAACGTCCGCTTTCCAAGCTAGCATGGGTTGGATGATTTGACTGAGGACTGGTGAAACCAGATGGCTACACCAAGCTCCAATCTGATTTGGCAGAGTTTCTACAGCTGGATGCCCTTCCTAACGCCAACCACTCAGAGAGTGTAGTGGGTGCTTTTACGTGTCACCCGCACGAAGGCCAGTCAGGCGGTACTGGCAACGGCCACGTTCAAAATGGTGTATTTTATGTGTCACCCGCACAAGAGCCAGTCCAGGGGCACTGGCAACGATCTCACTCGAAAGTCATTACACATGCTGCGGGCAC